>NC_139702.1:12333685-12391185 GCF_964188405.1 Protomyctophum parallelum
GTGGTGGAACGTAGCTACAGTAAGTACATTTACTCAAGTACTGTACTTAAGTACTGTACAATTTTGAGGCATTTGTACTTTACTTGAGTACTTCCAATTTCCAGTACTTTTACTTCTATACTCCACTACATCTCAGAGGCAAATATTGCACTTTTACTCACTACATTTATTTGAAAACGTTAGTTATACTAATTACTTTGTAGATTCAGATTATTACCACAAAACATACAGTAACCACTTCAGTCCTATTTACATTTGAAAATAGCCGATCTACAAGCTCACAATGCGTCGCATCGCGACGCATTGTGAGCTTGCAGATCGGCTATTTTCAAAATATGTTTGAAAAGCGTGAAACTGGACATTCTGCATAGTGAGTACTTTCTACTTTCGGCACTTTAAGTAAATTTTTATGCCAATAATTGTGTACTTTTACTCAAGCACATTTTTTCCACCAGACCAGACAGACGTGTTTTGGCGCAGGCCTCTGGTTTGACTGCTGCTGCGGAACGTCAACACATTATCAAACAAGAACTCCTACTATTACTGAGAGTGTGGATGTTATTCTCCTTCTATACGTATTCCCTGAATCTGCACACAGCACACGCCTGCAGTTCCTGAACCCTCTCAGACTGTCTGCCCTGAGTCTTTCCCCTGGAGTGAGTCGGGCCGTGAATGACAGGCTTTAGTTCTGACGTACTAACTAGTCCGACAGTCATGAGACTGACAACCTGCACCCCTATAAGGCCTCGTACACACAAATCGGACGGACATTCTCGTTCCTTCTGTGTTTCATGGCCGACTCAATCAATGCTTTTCCAATGGAAGTCACGTGGTTTGACCAAACACTTGTGTTTGATGGGATGGGGGGAGGGGGGCAATCAAACACAAGAGTGTTCGTCCGATATGTGTGTACGAGGCCTCACCTATAACTCTAACCGCAAGAACGCATGTCACGGTCACGGGCGACGGGTGTCGCATGTCGGATCTTTGGTGTGTCGGATAAGCACGCCGCGCACGCCAGGCATGCAGGCAATGTTGCGACGGTGAAAGAAGGCAAATATCATAACCATTTTGGGAGATATTTGGGTTAGATTCTCAGGTGTTACATATTCATATGCCTCAATTAAAGGGACCTGGCCCCGACCACGGTCCCCCACGTCGGAACCCCCAAGTATAGTAGTACACCCGGTGTACTATACTATAGTACAGTATATATACAGTATAGTACACCCGGTATAGTATAGTACTATACACCGGGCGGCGGTGGCTCAGGGGTTAGAGTGGCTGGATGGTAACCGCAAGGTTGCCAGTTCGAACCCTGTGGGCTCCCCCAGAGTTAGTGTTGAAGTGTCCTTGAGCAAGACACTGAACCCCTAATTGCTCCTGATGTGCTGGTTGGTGCCTTGCATGGTTTCCTCCCGCCACCATCAGTGTGTGAATGTGTGTGTGTGTGTGTGTGTGTGTGTGTGTGTGTGTGTGTGTGTGTGTGTGTGTGTGTGTGTGTGTGTGTGTGTGTGTGTGTGAAACTGTGAATGGGTGAATTGATGCACAATCTATATGTAAAGTGCCTAGGATAAAGGCACTATATACTGTATAAATGCACCATTTACCATTTACCTTACAGAAATATAGAACTGTGCATGTAGGGAGTATGCATGTACAGTAGGATAGGCACTTACTGTATAAGCTTTCAGCTTCTGCCTTTTCCTTTTGATCACCTCAAATGATGTAACAGTTTCTTTTATGTATTTGTGTTGGTGCTGATGTTGTGATGATCAAATGAACTATGAAGCTATACAAATCGACACGTATAAACCCAGTCTTGCGTGGCAGAAATAATGCAGCTGTTTTTATTCTGTGTATGAGAGTCAAAGTCATTCAGATGAGGCTGTCCTCGTTTTTTTATGAATCACTGCAAGATGATATGAATTATGCTATGACATTTTCTAATGATGTCGGCACTATTGAAATACAATGTTTACTACCATGCTTACATCATGCACACCCACACATCGCTGCACAATTTTGAGTCAAGAGGCAACACCATTCATATCCAAACATTGGAAATAACATTGCATTGTGTAAAGGGATTTATTTATGAATTTCGTATTTTGTCTGGCATCAACAGAATATAAATCATCAGTGATTGTCTAATTGATTCCATTATATCTATCTCAGCCTGCTGCTTAGTCACTCAAAAAAATATATATTTTTATTGCTATAGATCAGTGGTTCCCAAAGTGGGAACCACCCAGGGGTCCTTGAGGGAGTTTGAGGGGGTCCCCAGCGAAATGATAGTTTGGAACCAAATGTACCCTTATGGGTCTGTAACTCTGAAGGTTCCATTTGTACACTCTCAGAGTTAAATTAACAGTGATTTTACAATATAAATTGGGGTTCCAGAGAGAGAAATGCCATTAAATGGGGGGTCCATAGACTAATGCATGTCAAACTGCGGGGGTCCTTGAAATTAAACGGGTTGAGAATCACTGCTAGAGCCGTAAAAACCTTCTCTCATGAGGGTCCTTGCATGGCATATGTTTTCAAATGGGGGTCCGCGGGCATGAATTTGGGGGTCAATTTGGGGGTCCTTTACATGAAAAAAGTTTTTCTTCTTATTTAGGGAGATATAATGAATGATATCCCTTTGTTTTATAGGGGAAAGAATATCGGTTTAAAGTTATGCTTGAAGGTAATTTAAGTGCAGCTCACTGCCACTGGTTGTGAGGGAACAAGTCGACAAACTCTTAATTGGGAAATAAGTCATTGGTGTTACCGTAGCAACTCATTTAAAAGTGGTAATGGCAAAGTGAGAACATGTCTCTCGACAACAGACAGGAGGTTTGTGTGTGTGCGTGTGCGTGTGTGTGTGTGTGTGTGTGTGCATGCGCGCGTGCGTGTGTGTGTGTATACTGTACAGTTCACATAATAAACCCATTAGCACAGAGCCCTGTTAGAGCAGCAGCTGCTGGGAACACTGCGTGCCTTTTCATTCTTTGAGGCTTGTTTTGTCCACATTGCTCTGTCGGGGGCTGAGCTTTATAGGCATTTCAAATGTCAATGTTTTTTTTTTTTATATATTTTTTATCCCACGATTTTGTAACCCATTTTTCACCCCGGTGTCAATCATCTAATGTGATCCTGGGCTCTACACACCCTCCGCCAACCTGGGGAGAGCAACGGACTTAACTCATGCTTCCTTTGCTTGATTGTCCAAGTTGCTCCTTTACACCTGACAGGGGGGAGTTTCCCTGGTTGGACGTAGCGCGTGGAAGGAACACGTTATTCCAACCAGTTCCTTTCCCCTCCATCAGGCACCCCGGCTGGCCAGGGGGAGGCAGTTTAGAGACCAGGATTACTGCATGTTTTTGTGAGGGTATCTACCCTAGGGGACACGGGGAGAACATGCAAACTCCACACAGAAAGGCCCTTTCGCAAACCCCACCTTCGGGTATGGGCACTGATGACGCGGAGGAGGAAACACGCCGCCAGCACCCACAGCGCCCCGAGCGGGAATCGAACCCAGGACCTTCTAGCTGTGAGGCGACAGCACTACCAACTGTGCCACCGTGCCCCTCTCAAATGTCAATGTTAAAAGCACACAGATAACGATACCATCCGTTCATTCGCCCATTCCCTTTAAAGGGATTGTGACATACAAAAAAAGTTTTTGTATATATATTTTTTTTACTGAGCTCAATTTCACCCAAAAAAAACTGAACTTTTAACATTCAGTGGATTTTCTGTGGTCTGGGGGTTTTCTGGCTCAAACACGTGTATAACACAATAAAATAAAAATAAACGTAATTAACATTCAGTTTCTGTTGTGCGACGGGCAGAGCAGCCACCCCACCTACCCGGAAATGTAGTCTCTGGGTTGTGTGACGCTTATTTTGTTACTCTTTGAGTATATTTGTATACATTTCCACCTTCAGTCGATGCTTCATATCCATATGAGTGAAAAGGCCGGGGTGATCGGTTTATTTTTCAAACGCAGTTCTTATATGGTGATTATAATGCAAATAAAAAATACATGAACCTGGGGACTGACGCCCTCTACCGACAGTGACGTCAGGACTTCGGTGCTCTATGGGTTTGCGAGGAGATGTCACTGTTTTCACAGTTTTGCCTTTTTTATCATTGCAGCTCAAAAGGTGTCCAAAACCCTAGCCTAGTATACATTATTTCTAATTCGACCGATTTGATTGATTGATTGAATAGTTTATAGAACATAGTCTGTCAAACAGAACAAAATATGTTCAGATGGCAGGTCCGCGACAAAATACAGATAATTCTAGGGGTCCTTGACGTGAAAATGGTCGAGCACCACTGACATAATAAACATAGCTCATCCAGAAATCTGTCAGGATTTAGAAGCCGTTTTAAATGGGTTAAGAAATGTTTTGATCTAGACTTGCATCGCATCACATACTGTATTCATGCATCATCGTGCCTCATTGGGGAAAGAAGACTTGAATGTAGTACAGTATGTACTGTATATAAAGTCTTGTAAATGTACAAGAGGCAAACCACACTTGCATTCGCTAATTGCATCATTGTCGTTATTACTTGCATCGATCAATTCCCTCTTTCTCCATTTCTAAATAATCACTCTAGCCATTGATTTTAATCCATTTTGGGTGGGAACCCCTTTTGGTGTTAGCATTATGCTATGCTTTAACTATTGAAAAATAGCAGATCTACAAGCTCATAGCGCGCCACCGAGTGGCGCGCTACGAGCTTGTAGGTCTGCTATTTTTGAAAAATCGAAGAACGACTGACATAGACACATAGCTTTTTCAGAAAACTGTCAGGATTTAGAGGACAATTTTAGAATCTGATCTCAGGTCAAAATTGGTTAATTTCCACTCATTCGCTCTCCCCTGTATTCTCTCCCTGTTTCTTATCCTCTATGCTATGGCACCATTGCCCCGTAGTCGTATATCCACTCTCTTCCTCTTCTCTCCTCGCCTCTCTCTCCCTCCTCCTCTCCCGCCTTCAGTTTATGCGATGGATAGGAGGCAGAAAGGTCATTAGAGCAGATGAATGGATAGACCGGCCTAACCCAATATGGCGCACTTCAGCAGACAAGTCAATATGGACTCACCCACAGTGCCCACCGCGCTCACCCAGGCAGGGAGCGCCACTAAATCTCACTTTGACTGCATCATGCGGGCCATGATGGATACAGATTTGACAGGTCAAATTTGTTTTCTCTCTGTGTGTGTGTGTGTGTGTGTGTGTGTGTGTGTGTGTGTGTGTGTGCGTGTGCGTGTGGGTGTGTGTGTGCGTGTGTGTGTGTGTGTGTGTGCGTGTGTGTGTGTGTGTGCGTGTGTGTGTGTGTGTGTGTGTGTGTGTGTGTGTGTGTGCGTGTGCGTGTGCGTGTGGGTGTGTCTGTGCGATTGCATGCTCGCATATGTTTATCTAGGCATGATGGATATGACAGGAAAGCAGCAAGCGAGTGAGCTGTGAAAGGCAGAGGAGTCAATTAGAGAATTTATCTGGGTTAGTTGTCATGGCTGTCTATGCTGCATTGTGGACAGATATGAGGGTGAAAGGCCTTTAAGCACATTCCATCAATTCAACACCTGCACCTCACTTTTCAAAAGGCTTCAAAGGAAGACATATTCTGAATACTACAGACAATGGGGGCGGCAGAGGCACATGCAGGGTTTCGTCAAGGTCATGCAGTCGATACAGTGTGTGGTATATACTATATTGGTACAGTAGGCTACTGTACTGCCTGTACGCATGCCCTGGGCTGGCCTATAGTGCATTTTCATTTTCAGGATGATTTAATTTCCGCCTGAATATAATTATGCATGCAGGACTGTCTAATCATTTGCGGCGAGATCAATATATTTATATGAGCACAACATGGGTATCGATGTACAAATGTAAATATTGTTGTAAGCATGCGTGCGTGCGGGCGTATGGAGGCGGTGTGTGTGTGTGTGTGTGTGTGTGTGTGTGTGTGTGTGTGTGTGTGTGTGTGTGTGTGTGTGTGTGTGCGTGCGTATGGAGACCATTCAGCAGGGTATATAGTAGGCAGAGTGACAGGGCAGTGAGTGACATTTGTATAGGTGAAGTGAGAGGAGGTGACACTCCGCAATGATAGAGAGTGCATAATATGACTCTTACAGATACATTGAGAGCCCCTCCAGCTTTTACAAACGTTGTCCTAACACAACCATTACATGCCATCGACAATGGATGGACAATTTTGAGTGTTTGTGTAAACACAAACATTGAAGACGAAGGTGAGGACGCAAATTCTGATTGGCCCGGAATGAGATGATAACGATGATAAGAGCGCCCCTCACTTCACACGGCCTCCTTGTGATCCCCAAGAAGATCAGGCTCAAAACCTGGGGCGACAGGGCCTTCTCTGTGGCCCCCCTACCCTCTGTGGGGCGACAGGGCCTTCTCTGTGGCCACCCCTACCCACCTGGAATGCTCTCCCGGTCTCCCCAAACACATCCGAGATGCCCCCTCACTCCCCACCTTCAAAACCGCACCGAAAACCCACCTCAGAATTGCATTTCCTAGCTGTATGTATATGGACTCCCAGGAAAGGGCTTTCCAGAGACTGTGACGAACTGGCAAGAGTCGCGGCGGCCATGTTTCTGTTCAATGAGCCGAGGAGGATTTATGGACACGTATGCAATTCACGAGAGTAGAGTGAGGCATGCCTTGTGTGTATCATCCATATAGAAATAGAAGCTTATGCATTTATAATCTTTACAAACGGGCCGGCTTTACCTCTCTGTCTGTCTATACAACTCTACAGGGTAACAGGTATACCGTTGCCCATAATCGTCTTTTTCTGTTGCGGAGCGGCGGTTCTTGTATTTTTTATTTTGTTCTACTGAGAATAAGTTTAGAAATAAGTTTAGGGTTAGGCATCGTTTTACTGGGGTTAAATTTAGGAATACGGTTAGGTTTTGGCACCGTTTTACTGAGGTTAAGATATAGGAATAACTAAGGTTGCTTGTTTATGGCCCGACAAAACTGTCTATTATCTCTGAATCTATGTCCCTCTCCATGGTTTTGATTAGAACGCCGATGTTCTGTCCTAATTTCTGACTTAATCAAGCATCTTGTTTGTATTAGTAACGCTTCTAAAGAGAGATGAGACGAGGTAGTAATGGAACATCATACCTCCCAGTTTTTGGGGGAAATGGAAGGCGGGGGCTTTTCAGAGTAAAATCTGCCTCATCTGCTTGGCATTCCTGCACCTTTATTATGAAAAGAACTCTGCCAGCATCATGAGTGTTAAATAGGGCCCTTAAACTATAGGAAGCCAACCATAGCCAACTGGATATGGGAAGGTGCTTCATGTGAAAATGTCGATTGTATGACGTATGGTTCAATAGTTGAATCAGCCTATTATAGCACCCTACTGGGAGGTTTGCCCGTTTTTCTTCACAGATGTTTCCCCAGTGAGGGATGGGAGGGGCTGGGGGGGGGGGGGGGGGGGGAAGGCCAGAGACATGTGTCAGATCGCGTCAGATAATCCCCATTCCCCACATTTTCGTAAATTATATTTGTATAGGCTGTTGTGAAAGTTTATAGTTACAGAAATTCTAAGTTTCAACAAAAAAGTAATAGTAGTAGTTGGACTAGACATTGAATGTCTCCTTTTTCCTCGTGTTGCGCTTCTGTTTTCACCAAAGTTTTTAGTTTTGTTGTTTCTCATAATAAGCGCACGTCCGTTGACATGTTGACATGTGCTTCAACTACACACAGCCATCTGCCTTGACTTCTGTGTGCGCTGGGGAAAATCCCGGAAGGGAAAAACGGGTAAGCGACTGCATGGTAAATGTCACACACCCAAATCCGTACAGCAGTATGATTAGCTGCTCACAGACAGACAGACCATGGACAGGAGAACTCACAGGGGGGGAAACATAATCCCTGCCCTTCAGTCATGTCGGCTGGGCGGAGATATAAATATACATTTTAATGGATACAATCTAACTATTTGGCTGACAAACTACTTATATACTACGTTATAAATTGTGCAAATTATTGACATCTAGTCAGATTTACCCGTTGATAAAATGCCTGTTTGATATCAACTGATCAGCCGAGCGTGAAACACTGTCTGGTTTAGGCCATGAATAAAGAGTTACTACTACATAACATATTAGTCAAGGTGAGAGACAGATCAATAGTCTAGAACGCAGTAGTAAACAATCACACCGCACAGCCATCTGCATTGACTCCCATTAGTTTCACCGTTATCATTAAGCCATTTAGACCTACGTTCGATTCTACAAATGTCTTCTAAATCACTGTTTTCAGTCGTGGTCAAACTATTTCATGTCAAGGACCCCTAGAATTATATGTATCCGCCGACACCCATCTGGAAATATGTTGTTCCAAGGACCTCCTAGAAGCAAATATTTGAGTTAAAAACGTTCACTGTGAAATAATATAATATTGAAAGATTTGCGACACATTTTCAAGATCTTTCAAAAATAGCCGCTGCTATGTCAATGGTGTTCAACGTTTTTCATGTCAAGGACCCCCAGAATTATCTGTATTTGGCCGCCGACCCCCACAGAAGCAAAGATTTGAGTTAAAAACGTTCTCTCTGAAGAAATACATATTCAAAGATTTGCGCCACATTTTTACGATTTTTTCAAAAATAGCAGATCGACAAGCTCGTAGCGCGGCACTCGGTGCCGCGCTATGAGCTTGTAGATCTGCTATTTTTCAATAGCTAAAGTATAACATAATCGTTCAAACACCAAAAGGGGTTCCCGCCCTGAATGGATTAAGCCTGCATCAATCAATGACTCCTTTGCCAGGCTTCTTAATTGCTCAATTAGATTCGAATTCCATTCCACTCAATTTTAAGATTCAAAGTAAGTAGAAGTTAGTTTAATGCCCCCAAACAGCCCAATTATCTAGTATCTGTGAACATGACCATCTCACTTCCAATTCCAAAGCCATGTCTTTCTAAACGTTGATGAGTTGTGGTGTTAAAAATCCAACAAAAAAACAATTAGTAAGCCTTAAGCCATAAAAGTAATACAGCAATAAAGTAAAAACAGCTATATATATATGCAATGCCTTTTTCAAATTTGTAGCGAAATACTACTTGATGCTCAACACAATGACAACTACAATGACTGCATTAGGTATAAATGTAATGTTTGTGATGTCATACTCTTCCAAATTAAAAATTATAATTAGGTCGGAGACTGGAGAATAGATGACGCAATTGTTTTGTTACCCCCACAAATCTGGGTCCAGATTTCGGACCAGGGTCCAGACTCCACACAAATGAGTGGAAATGTGATTTGAAGGTATATAGCGCCTTTATCCAAGGCGCTTTACATAGATTGTGCATCAATTCACCCATTCACACACACATTCACACACACATTCATACACCAATGGCGGCGGAAACCATGCAAGGCACCAAGCATGGTGTCTTGCTCAATGACACTTCGACACTAACTCTGGGGTTCGAACTAGCAACCTTGTGGTTACCATCCAGCCACTCTACCCCTGAGCCACCACCGCCCCGAAAGGGGAGTGGTTAACCAGCCGATGAAATATTCCTGGACGTCGCTTTCTTAACGTTGTCAATGTTATCTATCTACAGCTTCAAACAAGAGAATGTCTCGATCAAATCCTCAGTGTTTTCCACGGCATTCTGAATGGTGTTGTCATGGGGACCGGGAAACCCGTTCACTCTATTGTCTATCTCTATGCAAAAAGTAATTTCGTCATTTCACAGAACAATTTGTTTTGATGACAAATTCTGATGCAGGTGAGCGACACATTGGAATTAAACAGTCACTCCAGTGATGATGTGCTTTGTGCTTCCATTTGTTTCAATTTGGATGTTCTCCACCTCAATTCTCCTAGGTGTAAATTATTCACCAGAAGCCGGGTAGAGGGGAAATGGGGAAATAATTAAAATGAAAGGATTTCATTCCCAACAAAAAAAAGCTTTGGTTTCTACCCCAGTGATTGAAGTTATTCCCTCGGGTGTTCGCTCACTTCCACAGACCCAGGCTATTAGAGTGAAGTGATGGTGCATCTGTCTCTGTCTGTCACTCACAAAACAAACTCCGCTCCTAAATCCTTTGCTACCCTTTTCTATCTTTTGGGTGACTTTTCCCGATACATTTAAGGGATCCCTTAACGTTTAAATGTTTAACTTCAAATACACATGTTCTCTCTGAATGACGCTATATACCTTCATACAGTGTAACTGACTAACTGTAAGTTATTTTTTTATATACTTTTCACAGGTATATTTTTCACAATAATGTCTCTGCAAATGGATGTGCACTGGAATAAATACAGTTTCTGATGATGATGCTTTAGAAATATCCTCTATCCGCATTTAAGGAAAAAATGGCAATAGCCTACCAAAAAACATATCACACTGTCATACAAGAGGATACATTTCACAGAAAGTGGGAACAGTGGGATCTCTTCCTCCAGTCCATATGGTCAATGTATGAGGAATTAACATATTTGATATAAGACATCCTATAGGTTTGTCATCCTGTATATCAGAATCTACTTTGCCTATTTAAGTATACAAACAATAATGGATTAGAGGAGAACCAATATCAAACTATCATACCTGAATGGAAACAAGAGTAAAGACTGCAATGACTTTTTCCGGTGATATCCTTTTGGACCAAGTGTTTGACTGTACTCTGTACTGTTTACATTTCAGCCATTAAAGTATTCAATCAATCAATCACCCAAACTATATACCTCGCCTACCACAACATGACTTCCAAATGGTTGTGAATTTATCAGGCAGACAAATTATTAGCCTATGCAAGGGTTTGAACTTTTCACCACTAATAATAATAATACAACATCCCCATTATAAGACTACTCTATATGCAAGCGCTTGAACTTTGTCAGAACCACTAAGTTGACCCTTTAGACATCGATTGATCTTGAGACGTTGTCTCAATGCAACAGAGTTCAAAACAAAATAAATTATTGTAGCATGAAAACAGATTATACTATTAGAAGAGAGTCAACCAGCTCTATGTGTCCTGAAGTTTACCACACCACTATAAAAAAAAATCTAAAAGGAATGGCAGGATTTGGCAGGACCAAAAACACAGCTTAAAACCTCTGTGATGAAAGTGGTGCAATTGCTCACATTACATCAAAGAAGTTTGAACAACACTTGTCAGATTGCATTTACGATCGAAAGACTAACAAAAGAATCCAACTTTCAATTGCAGAGAAAGAAAATGATGAGAACCGTTGGGTGTTTCAGGAAGCAGGAGAAAAAGAGATTGAATTCATGATTGGGCCTATCAGCTTTTATACTCCAAGAATTCTTGAAAATCCACCTAGTTTCTGCCATTGAGTGAATTCTAGTCTTGTAGAACTTTCCACTACCTCCATATTATAATATGTGTGGAGGTTCAAACTAAAGCACATGATTATCATGTCAAAGACAATGGATGATCTGCAGGCAGTGATACCATCTTAGTCACAATGGACATACAGACTTTAATTACAACTGAATTGCATTTTTATAGCGCTTTTCCAAGTGCTCAAAGCGCTTTACAATGGTTCATTCATTCACACATTGGGAGGTGATGCGGCGAACAGTCGACGCCAGCGTCCTCACTTCCCACATTCACACACCAATGGTGGCGAGCTCACACCGACCGACTCATTGGAGGCCATGTAGGGTTCAGTGTCTTGCCCAAGGACACTTCGACAGGACATGTGGACAGGAGGAGGAGCCGGGATTCGAACCGCCGACCCAGGGATCATTGGACTACCTGCTCTACCTCCTGAGCCACAGCCGCCCCAATACCATCACTATACTATACTATACTATACTATACTATACTATACTATACTATACTATACTATACTATACTATACTATATATTGGACGACCTGCTCTACCTCCTGAGCCACAGCCGCCCAATAACTAATGTCCACTCCACTGCCACGGACCTCTCCTGGTACAATACTAAGTGTTCACTGTCTACTCACTGCTGAAATACTAAGGGAACTGGTGGAGATTGTTCATTCTAAAAATGTCCCCTAGAAAAACACATGGTGTTCTATACTTTTGGGAGTTATGTACAAATACTGTAGGCTATATGCTCATGTATTAGGAGGCATTTTCGTCAATAAAAAAATAATCTCAATCAGTCAACACAATATACTTGGTCTCCTGATTCTTTTCCCTCCTCACATTATGATCTTGTAGATCTGTTATTTTCGCAGAATGTTTGACCTCAGAATAGGAACACTATAGGGTTCATGTGGTCAAAACACGACTTTCCCTCATGATCCTCCACCAGGGAGCCATAGCTATCAGCCTATCTGTGTGGTTCATGCACTCAGTGTAATTTTACATACAGTATAAGTGTACCACATACTGTACGCCCACCCGATAACAGGAAAAGCAATGAAAGTAAAGGGGCACAATATCTCGCTCTGCAAGAAATGTAATCTAGCATATCAAATAATGCCCCTGTGGTTTAGCAAGGGAAAACAAACACAAAGAGCACTAAAAAAAACAAAACCCAGGATAGCAGAGCAGTGAGAACACGCAGTCAACATTACCCGAGCAGCACATAACATAAATCAGAGAAGTGGAGGTAATTTGAATCTTAATCTAAAGATGAAGATATTATTTTCACACTTCTGCTCCTGGAGGTTTATACATGTAACTGTGCGGGATATCAATGGATGACTCTAAACTATAAACTCCTAGGATGTATCATCAGGTGATTCAGCGCTGCATGATGCTGCTCTGTATGTGAAAATCACAGATGTGGTGAACGAACAGGGAGTGCAAATAAGAGAGCTCATTACATTCCTGCAATGCAGTGAAAGAGAACGTCAAGCTGACCAGGTCAGGCAGCCAAAATTTGACAATCTGTCAAAGTAACAGACCATTCCCAAAAACCAACACACACACACACACACACACACACACACACACACACACACACACACACACACACACACACACACACACACACACACACACACACACACACACACACACACACACACACACACACAATAATGCTCCACATAAGTGCATTGTGACAGTCCTAATCAAAGCCCAATGTATTTACTGCTTGCAAAGAGAAAGCCTAATAACCTCAGGCTTCTATGTCAAGACTATAATATTAGTCATCTCCACATTTGGGCATTATATTGGGCAAGGTTTCAGGTGACTTTCCAGCATGAAATTAAAGTTCACATGCACTCTAGCGTTCCCTATTCTGGACATGTAATAATAGGAACACATTTGGTGGAGAGTGAAAAAGGAGGGGCAACAATAGACAGACTCTTTAACCCATTCTGACCTGAGATCAGATTCTAAAAATGTCTTCTACATCCTGACAGTTTTCTGAAAAAGCTATGTTTCTATGTCAGTCGTTCTTCGACAAAAATTTGCCTCTGGTCTAAATGGGTAAAAAAGTTGTCCATATGAATGAGCAGACTATATCAAGTAGTGTGCCTGGCAAAATTGAGAACACTAGTAATCTTGGAAAGCACCTTTGAATGGTCTGTGCTGTGGTGCCGTTGTCTAGTATGACAGACACAACCTGCATGGACATCAGTCTAGGTCAGGACATTCAGGTCTCAAACCGTTTTAGCTTTCTATTCTTTCTGGGCAAAAAATGATCACTGGGCATTGTCAATAGCCTGGACAACTAGTGCAGAGCAAACACAGCCTCTTCAGAGAACAGAACACGCTGTAAAACTTCAAAGATGCAACACTACTAAGTTGAGCTATGACGGTATGCCAGATCCGGACAGCTTCAGAGTCACCATGAAGAAAGGACGTCTTTATTCAAGAGCCTAAACACGACTATACGGTAATAATTTACACGGTATGCAAAGCTAAATACAGATGACCTTTGTGAGAATTTGTGCACGCGGATCTCCCAGTGAATGATTTGGCAGCAGCAGCAAAGCAGATATACTGTGAAGTATTTCCTATACCTCTGGTGCTGTGCTCTGAGAGGAGAACGTATTAACACACCACCCTGAGAGATGTGTTTGATGCATCATTTACCAGATCCTCCGTGACAGTTTGCTGACAGGACTGAACCCCAATCATGATGTTAGATACGTGCTAATCATTCTGACTGCACAATGGTTTATAATTTTACATACAGTATAAGTGTACCACATACTGTACGCCCACCCGATAACAGGAAAAGCAATGAAAGTAAAGGGGCACAATATCTCGCTCTGCAAGAAATGTAATCTAGCATATCAAATAATGCCCTTGTGGTTTAGCAAGGGAAAACAAACACTAAAAAAACAAAACCCAGGATAGCAGAGTAGTGAGAACACGCAGTCAACATTACCCGAGCAGCACATAAAATAAATCAGAGAAGTGGAGGTAATTTGAATCTTAATCCAAAGATAAAGATATTATTTTCACACTTCTCGCTCCTGGAGGGGTTTTTATACATGTAACTGTGCGGGATATCAATGAATGACTCATGTAATAATGATGACTATAAACTCCTAGGATATATCATCAGGTGATTCAGCGCTGCATGATGCTGCTCTGTATGTGAAAATCACGGCTTATACCACCAGTCAGATGTGGTGAACGAACAGGGAGTGCAAATAAGAGAGCTCATTAAATTCCTGCAATGCAGTGAAAGAGAACTTCAAGCTGACCAGGTCAGGCAGCCAAAATTTGACAATCTGTCAAAGTAACAGACCATTCCCAAAACCAACACTATCTGGTGGAATGAAAAAATCAGAAAATGGAGCATGCCTTACATTGCACGCGCACGCACGCACACGCACACACGCACACGCACACACCCACACAGCCATTATAATGCTCCACAGAGTGCATTGTGTGACAGTCCTAATCAAAACCCAGAACATTTTCCAGAAACTGTATTTACTGCTTGCAAAGAGAAAGCCTAATAACCTCAGGCTTCTATGTCAAGACTATAATATTAGTCATCTCCACATTTGGGCATTATATTGGGCAAAGTTTCAGGTGACTTTCCAGCATGAAATTAAAGTTCACATGCACTCTAGCGTTCCCTATTCTGGACATGTAATAATAGGAACACATTTGGTGGAGAGTGAAAAAGGAGGGGCAACAATAGACAGACTCCTCCAGGCCAATAAAGCAACAGTACTGAGACTTTTTTTTTAACCTATTCTGACCTGAGATCAGATTAAAAAAATGTCTTCTACATCCTGACAGTTTTCTGAAAAAGCTATGTTTCTGTGTCAGTCGTTCTTCGACTTTTCAAAAATAGCGGACCTACAAGCTCGTAGAGCGCCACTCGGTGGCGCGCTATGAGCTTGTAGATCTGCTATTTTTCAATAGCTAAAGCATAACATAATGCTATAACACCAAAAGGGGTTACCGCCTTAAAGCCAGTAAAGCCCGCTGCGACGCGTTGTGGGCTTGTAGATCATCTATTTTCAGCAAGTGAAAAAAATCATTTTGACGGCATCGAGGCCCGCCAAAATACATTTAGTTTGACTAAATCAACTGTAGATTTAGTCGACTAAAATCTTATGATATTTAGTCGACTAAAACTAGACTAACACTAAAACAGTCCAGGTGACTAAAATGTGAAATTTGCCTCTGGTCTAAATGGGTAAAAAAAAAAGAAAGAAAAAAACATCCAGTATGTCCATTATGAATGAGCAGACTATATCAAGTAGTGTGCCTGGCAAAATGGAGAACACTAGTAATCTTGGAAAGCACATTTGAATGGGCTGTGCTGTGGTGGTGCCGTTGTCTAGTATATGACAGACACAACCTGCATGGACATCAGTCTAGGTCAGGACATTCAGGTAAAAAAAAGATCACTGGTTAACTAGTTGTTACGGACCGCTGTCCTTATGATTAGTATTGTTATTATTGTGTTTAGTTAATTTGGGAATAATTGTGATGAGTTGGAAATGTTGGTGGCCTGTGTTACTGTATATTGTTTCCCTTTTGTGTTCTCTAAGGTCATGAATGGAGGTGAATGGAGAATGGAGGTGAATGGGTGTGGTGCTGATGACTTGACTGGTCAATTGAAAGCAGGTGGCTGCAATCATGACAGGTCCTACCTGGACCTGCCCCTTATTCCTCATTGGTTCCCAGCAGCTGGGTAATGGCCCTGCTGTCTATAAATGTGCTCAGTCTGTCCTGACTGTTGTGAGGACGACAGCTAATTCTGTATGTTGCCTTTTTCTTTTCTTTTGTTTGCTTTGCTATTCTGTTTCTTAGTTAGTCTGTCTTCAGTTCCTTTGAGTAAGTTCTATTTTGTTATCCCAGTGTCATGTCAGTTATGAGTTCTTAAGTAACCTTTAGTATTTGCTCTTATTTTTTATCGTCAGTTATTTATTGTACTTTTGTATTTCCCGTGTTTGATAGTTTTGTTTGAATCCCATTTACTGTATTTTGTTAGTTAGTGTAGTGAGGTTAGTAACTGTATTTTGTTAGTTAGTGTAGTGAGGTTAGTAACTGTATTGTGTTAGTGTAGTGAGGTTAGTAACTGTATTTTGTTAGTTAGTGTAGTGAGGTTAGTAACTGTATTTTTGTTTGTTAGGGACTTTAGTTAGGGGTAATTTTCTTTTCTTAGATAGTTTTTATTCAATGTAACACCCTGAAGCCATTATTTCTTTGAACAAACAAAGAATTGACAAGTTTTTGTCTCTGTCAAAAGAGAAAAAAGGAGAGTAATAAACAAATCTTCTTTTGTGAAAGCTGTCTCCTCATTATTATGTCACCTCCCCTTACCCTAGACAGGGGGTCGTAACACTAGTGCAGAGCAAACGGAGCCTCTTCAGAGAGCAGAACACGCTGTAAAACTTCAAAGATCAACACTACTAAATTGAGCTATGACGGTATGCCAGATCCGGACAGCTTCAGAGTCACCATGAAGAAAGGACGTCTTTATTCAAGAGCCTAAACACGACTATACGGTAATAATTTACACGGTATGCAAAGCTAAATACAGATGACCTTTGTGAGAACTTGTGCACGCGGATCTCCCAGTGAATGATTTGGCAGCAGAGCAAAGCAGATATACTGTGAAGTATTTCCTATACCTCTGGTGCTGTGCTCTGAGAGGAGAACGTATTAACACACCACCCTGAGAGATGTGTTTGATGCATCATTTACCAGATCCTCCGTGACAGGACTGAACCCCAATCATGATCTGTTAGATGTGCTAATCATTCTGACTGCACAAGATAGTTTTCACTGCAGACATTATTACCAAGGTCTTCTTGCACAATATAGGCCTATAGTTCAGATAGGATAAGGAATATTCCGTTTGGTTCCTTTGGATACATTCGCTTGCTCGTATCATAATTTGCTCATGCTCTTTTCTGCTACCCACTCCAGTCATAGCCTTACATTACAGTGTCATATCATTTTTATTCTTTGACTTGATACGAGTTGAATTAATTAAGAAAGGAGCCAGTACCCCAGTCCTGAAAACAGTAAAGTCAGACTGGTTGCAGTCAGCCCCAGGAAGGCTTAATGCACAAACAATAGTCATCAAGAATCATATGATACGTATACTAAGCACCTAACAGTGGAATATCTATTATGAAACTATGTGTAAACACTATGCTATATGCCTACATAAAATGCTAGTTACATAAGTTGAGCCTTTGCATATACGCCTGTAAGGTCGTTGAGGCTATACGGCAAGTCCTACAGGCTAAGATGGAGTGGGTTTTCACTTCAGACTACGGCAGAAGATTGGGAGTGCAGTCAGCTTTGATTGTATTGGGAAGTGCATTCCATAGTTTTGGAGCCAGAAGGGTGATGTGTGGAGCGTTGACCCGGCGTTTTTTTTTTAGTGAATGTATTTCACACAATGCAGGCACAATGCAAAATAGCAGGATCTGGTGCAGCAGTGCATGCAGACAAAGGCCGCCTAGCAGGCTATAGGCTGTTCCCAGTGGAGGTGGGATGTTTGTACGGTATTGTCGACCGTAGAGGATTCCACTCAATGCATTTGGAGGCTGCTGCCAATCGCAATACAAAGGGAACGAGAGGAGATCTGCAGCTGTGGTGGATTGGGGAGGAAACAGAAAGAGGTTGAATTGAATCCTAGTACTTTACGTATGGAATCAGGGGGAGGAGGAGAGCTGGAAGCCATGCAGCACCCTGACAGTATGTCCGCTCATAGACTGCATGTGGAAATATGGACATGAGGGTATTGATTTGAGCTCACTCTTTGTGGGCACTAACAGAGGGACTTTGCATTATGCTACATGCCTGCCTGTCACTTGTGGAGCAATAGAAAGCTCCTGTTGTAAAGGGATTCTGTATTGTATATTGTATATTTTAATGTATTGTACCTTTTTAAAGTTTTTGATTCATGGGTTTTTTATTTGTGTCAATAAAGTAACTAACTATGACTGTGAGTGAGACATTGCAACTATATAAAACAGTCTGTAAATGGACCTACTTGAGATATAAAAAAAATAAATCATTGTGTGTTAAAACCCTGCAAACCCTGATGGAGAGGAAAGGAACTGGTCGGAATAACGTGTCCCTTCCACTCGCTACGTACGGCCGGGGAAATTCCCCTCTGTCAGGTGAAAAGAAGCAACTTGGACTCCTCATGCATAGAAGGAGGCAGGAGGTCAGTCCGCTGCCCCCCCCAGGTTGGCAGAGGAAGTGTAGCTCCCAGGATTACATTAGATAATTGGCACTGGGAGAAAATAAAACTGGCCAGGGTTACAAAATCGTGGGATAAAAAAAAAAAACCCTGCAAACCCCAGTGATGCTTTTGCGCAACATTTATATTTGAATTAATTAATGTTTTTTTTTCTGTTCTGTTTTCACCTAAACATCATCATTGATGTTCATAGTTTAGTCTTACAATGCCATTGGTCATGATATTTGCATATATAAATACCCGCCACAGAGGCAGAAATTCACACAACTTCAAAATCTCAACATTCACTGCGCTGTATATACACATTTAAATGTATACCTACGCCAAGCAATTTCTCAAAGGCCTTCATGACCACTGTGAATACCATTTTGACATTTCCAATTCCTATTCTTTTGATGGTAGAGGGGTGCTAGCCCCTCCGATGTCCAGCTTTGAGGGTTTGTGCTAACACTAACACTAACCCGAGAGAAGACAGACTATGCACCCACTGCACACTAAATGAAGTGGAAACCGAGCTACACTTCCTAACCATCTGTCCATTGTACCAAGACATCAGAGACACATACTTCCCACAGATTACAACCACACACAGAGATTTAGAAAACATGACCAATGACAAAAAACTCCCATATCTGCTGGGCGAAGTACAACAATGTGCAAACACAGCAGCAAGATTTGTGAGTTGCTGTGATAGGAGAGGGATATCAAATGGAACACAACCACCCTAAAGACTAATCATTGTGTATATTCCTGCACTATACCTGCATCGAGTGATCTTGGTACATAGAATTTGATCTATTGAAGATTCTGACCTTCAAATGTACATCATTTTTGTTTTGATTGTATTGCTGTATTGTTGTATTGTTCTTTCTGCTTTGGCAATGTAAACGTATGTTCTCGTGCCAATAAAGCCCTTTGAATTGAATTGAATGCCATTCACAATGAAAGGCCAGTTGAGTGTCTGTGTAAACACAAACATTGCGTAACCCACAAACATTGAAGACGAAGGTGAGAGGACGCAAATTGTGATTGGCCGGAATGCGATGATGTAGATGATGATAAGAGCGCCCCTCACTTCACGCAGGTGTGATTTTCATAACACGAAGATGCCAATTTAATTGAGTGTCTTGTTCATTGTCTGGGAAAAGCCTTGTCAGAGCTGAGCCCTGTTAAAGAAGGTGGCACATTAAATCAAAAGGAACATCTGGAGAGCCGTCCTCACAGATCACTCGTCTGCAGTATTTCTCAAAGACAATAAGCTACATTTAAAGGTCAATTACACTGTGAAATAGAGGAGGAACATTGATTAATACCACTGGCAGTATAGAACAAGATTTCTTTTATGAATGGTTAATTGTGTTTAATTATAGAGCTGTTTGGACAAGAAATAAAATGTAGGATTGTGAATTACATATTTTGTGAGAATATCCAGCTTCAGTTTAACTAACTATCTGCCAAATGACTATATCGTTAATGATGACTACCACAGTAGCACATTTCTCTCCCCATTGAATTGATGCATATCAATATCATAGAAAGGTGGAATCTACAGGATATGTTTTCAAGTGAGAACATGGAGGTGAGGGCAGGGGCAGAGGTGTAGGTGAGAATCAAGGGAGACGACTGAGAGATGTGGCCCACGAGGAAGGTTGTGAATCAAAGAAAAACAGAGAGAGGAATAGCCGGTTGAAATAAGGCACTATATAGTGGATGGAAAGAAAGATGCGGGCAAGAATAAAAATGAGAGCTGCTTTTTGAACAGCGCTGGGGGGAAATGGACAGAAGAAAGGCGAGATGTTGAAATAAGAGGTGGAGGAGAAAGATTTTTGATCATAGCCCATGCAGCAGGTATCAGTGTTTGCGCGCTGCCAGGCAATCAAAAAAAAAAGCTCTGCTGATCAGAGCAAACACGGTGAATGATGATCGAGTCAGTGGAGGAGATGGCGTTCTCTTTTCTTGCATGCACCTCAACTCAGGACAGAATGAAGGTGTATCTTTTTCTCGCCGTCTCCACTGCTCTGTACTTTGCTCATTCACTCTCTCTCACCTCGCTCTCTCTCTCTCATCATTCCAGTTATCTCCTCTCCTTCCTCTGCTCTCTCTCTCTCTCTCTCTCTTCTTATCTTGCTGATAGGGTTCCATCTAGCCTGTCAACACCGGTGGCAAGTAGAGAGAGAGAGAGAGAGATGCTGATAACGTTCTGACGCCTCCTGCAACCACAATTAAACCATTTTGGCCGGGAACCCCTTTTGGTGTTTTATGCATTGTTATACTTTAGCCATTGAAAAATAGCAGATCTACAAGCTCGTATCTCGTATTCTTTCAGAGTGAACGTTTCTAACTCAAATCTTTGCTTCTGGGGGAGTCCCTGGAACAACATATTTTCAGATGGGGGTCGGCGGCCAAATACATAATAGTTTTTGGGGTCCTTGACATGAAAAACTCTGAGAACCACTGACATAGAAACAGGGTTTTTCAGAAAACTGTCAGGATTTAGAAGACATTTGTAATTGTGTATAGAATCGTTCCCGCAGGTCGAAGTGTGTTAAATGGTTCCTTCTGTTTCACCCTTCAGAAGAGGCGAGGCGAGAGGAGAGGAGAGGAGAGGAGAGGAGAGGGGGGAAAACAGTTTGTCTGCAATGAATGCCACCCCCTCTAACGAAACCACCCTGTGTGAATACCTGATCAGACGACGCTCGGGCACAATTACATCCCCAGCATTTTGATCACCACAGTGCAGTGCATGCAGTGCAGGACGGATGACTTGCAGTCTCTATAGTCTGCGTCGACTACATTTATTATGGAATTGTACAGAGCGGCGACCCTTTGCTGTGTCCCGACCCTGGCTGACTTTGCGTGGATAGCTACGTGTCACGAAGGACTGGTTTGGCTTCCTGGCCCCTTCCTTAACTGCCTCACTGGCTAATATCATTCCCCAAAGTATAGGCAAGGAGCAAGCCGTAAAAATGTGTGTTAAAGAAAGTGCACGCGTGTGTGTGCACGCGTGTGTGTGTGTGTGTGTTTGTGTGTCTGTCTGTGTGTGAGAGAGAGGGAGAAAGAGACCACCACAGCTGCCGCCGTGCTGATTTTTGGCATAGCGCGGCCGGGGTGATATGGCGGTGTGACAGCCAATAGCTCATCCCGCTGCTTCAAATTAAAACACAATTGCCTAATAGGAGTACAGGAAGGGAGGCGGGATCTTACAAGGGTTATGAGGAAATTAAAAGTGAGTGCTTGTGAAGATTGAATTAGTGGGGAAAAAGCAGCCCGGTGTCAGACTCCATGAAAGTGACTGACTGTTACAGTAAGCGGCGTGCGCTCGGCGGACACAATCCCATCCAAGAAATGTCAATCAAATTACTTCCGTGAAGTTGGCCCATCCCACCTTATCCCATTTTGGGCGGGAACCCACGTTATGCTTTAGCTATTTAAAAATAGCAGATCTACAAGCTCATAGGTGCGCCACCGAGTGGCGCGCTATGAGCTTGTAGATCTGCTATTTTTGAAAAATCAAAGAACGACTGACATAGAAACATATAGCTTCTTCAGATAACTGTCATTTTCAAATAGACATTTTTAGAATCTGATCTCAGGTCAGAATGAAAACTGTCGGGATGTAGAAGACATTTATAGAATCTGATCTCAGGTCAGAATGGGTTATTTGGCTGTGTAGCCGCAGCAGCACACTTGTTGGCATCGTCAACTCATTGTGCTAATAGTCATGCTTCCAGTGGTTAGACTTCATGCCTCTTATTGTTGACTTCCTCACGTTCACGTTTTAATGAATATAATACAGCCCATGTCACCTTCACTTCCTTTAAACTTCAATTCTTATCCCACGATTTTGTAACCCATTTTTCACCCCTGTGTCAATTATCTAATGTGATCCTGGGCTCTACACACCCTCCGCCAACCTGGGGAGAGCAACGGACTTGAACTCATGCTTCCTTCATGCCTGAGTGTCCAAGTTGCTCCTTTACACCTGACAGGGGGGAGTTTCCCTGGTTGGACGTAGCGCATGGAAGGAACACGTTATTCCCACCAGTTCCTTTCCCCTCCATCAGGCTGGCCAGGGGGAGGCAGTTTTAACCTTCACTTCTTTTAAAGGACAACATTGTTTGTTTGTCTTTCAACCATGTTTTAGGTTGTTATTAGAGAAAGTAAAAGGTGAGTGTTACATTTCTTTTTTTCATTTGCTGCTTTCTTAGCCATTCTTTAGCCATTGTTGACAGGGGGGTGGGGCTAAATATGTTTATTTTTTATTTATTTTTACAAAATTTTATTTTACTTTTTAGCTATTTTTGACGGGGCTAAATATGTTTTAAATATGTTGTAAAGAAATTACAACATATTTAAAACATTTAGCCCCGTCAAAAATAGCTAAAAAGTAAAATAAAATAACTTGTACTTTCTTAAACAACTTAAAACATGAACATTGGTTGAAAAAAAACTAAAGTTGTCCTTTAATTACCTTATTATATTCATCCATCCATCCATCCATTTGCACATTCATTAGGTCTTTAACAAGAACAATATTGCAATGTAATTTTTATTAATAAACCATCCACCCATCTCTGCACGGCAAAAACAACATTACAGAACTATTTTATCTCAGGTAATAAGGCTGATGTAACCCACAATGTACAGAACCACTTTATCTCAGGTAATAATAAGTCTGATGTAACCCCACAAAGTGCACAATATAACCGTTAATAAGAACGGCAAATGCATTTCTTTCCCCATATCTCTCGTTACTTATAAACTCTAATGTTATGTCATCCTCCTCCTCCAATCCCCCCCATCCCTCCCTCCATCTCCATCGGTGGGTATAGGAGGCAGCTATTATTAAAGTCCTCCATGTTTCTTGAAGACCAAGGCGACACGTATACAGCCATCAGTGGCAGTCAGAGGGGATTGCCTGTACTTGGCAGAGAGAGAGAGAGAGAGAGAGAGAGAGAGAGAGAGAGAGAGAGAGAGCTCCACACACAGGGAGAGAGAGAGTTCCACACGCAGCGAACTGAACATCCTTCTAATCCTATATAACCCCCCCGTAGACCCCCTGCAGCAGCATATATATATATATATATATATATATATATATATAATACGCTGTTCCTCTCCACACACCCTCTGTTCCTCCTCTGCCACTCTTAATGGCCCCCACTCACTCCCCTCGCTCTCTTTCCCCGCTCTGTTTCTATATGTCTCTCTGTCGGTTTGTTACCTCTCTCTCTCTCTCTCTCTCTCTCTCTCTCTCTCTCTCTCTCTCTCTCTCTCTCTCTCTCTCTCTCTCTCTCTCTCTCTCTCTCTCTCTCTCTCTCTCTCGCCTTGCCGTCCCTGCTGTGGAAAGTAACTAAGTACATTTACTTAAGTACTGCACTTAAAGAACCATTTTTAATGGGACATTAAACGGTAAATGGTGCATTTATATAGGGCCTTTTATCCAAGGCGCTTTACATGCATTGTGCATTACATTCACCCATACATTCACCCATACATTCACCCATACATTCACCCATTCACACGGAAACCGCATGCAAGGCACCAACCAGCACATCGGGAGCAATTAGGGATCCAGAGTCTTGCTCAAGGACACTTTGACACTAACTCTGGGGGAGCCTATAGCCTCGGTCCCATACAGGCTTACTTATCTGCGGGGGAAAAAAGCCTGGTCACAACGTATAAGGCAGAGAAGCTATCGGCGGATGTATCGTCCGATGTATTTCCCCCGGATACGATATTTTCCCGACTAATCATTCGTTTCATTCGCGGAGAACGTAAACTCTCGATACTTCCGCTAAAATCCCGCAACTTCCGCCCCAAACAAATGATATAGTCTTTACAGCGTATGGGTCTTGCCCAGGGTGGGGGGAGCCTGGGTTCGAACTGGCAACCTTTGCGGTTACCATCCAGCCACTCTATACCCCTGAGCCACCGCCGCCCCGCATTGTGCAAGTACATTTTGATGCCGATACTTATGTACTTTTACTCAGGTATCCATGCATGTTGAATTCCGGCGTTTTGTAACGAAGTAGTTCTACACTGCACTATTGATGCTTAAGTAAAACATTTGAGTATACTTTTTTCCACCACTGGTATAATTTCCACAACAGAAGAGAGAGAGAGAGAGAGAGATGGAGGTGCACCATACTGTACTGTACAGTATGATGAGAGGGAACAATGGAGGGGAGCTAGGGGCAGTAGAGGTGGAGGAGGAGGACATATGGAGAGAGAGAGAGAGAGAGAGAGGGCTGGAAGGAAAACGGTAGGGGGGGCCTGATAACGGTTTAATGTAATCCCGCAGTGGAAAGTGTGGTAATATATCACCTGCCACAGTTAATAAAATGTCACGTCACTGTGGCTTTAGACGGGGACAGAAAGGTTAACTGCTGCTTCATATAAATGCACTCCAGCGAGCAGGTGAGGGATTACAACTCTGCTCGCTGTCGCACATGCACAGCACCTGCATGCATGCCTGTCCTGGCACACACACACACACACACACACACACACACACACACCCGAACAGTCACTCACACACACACACACACACACACCCGCAGTCGCACACACACACACATCCGCACAGTTGCACACACACACATGCACACACGGACAGTCGCACACACACACAATCACAATCACATGCATAGCACCTGCCTGCATGCCCGCCCCCATGGCGGTGCGCATGCCAGGCAGGCACGCAGTCGCACACACACACACACACACACACACACACACACACACACACACACACACACACACACACACACAGCCATACACACACACACACACACGGACAGTCGCACACAGACAGACACACACACACACACACACACACACACACACACACACACACACACACACACACAGCCACACACACACACAGTCGCACACACAATCACATGCACAGTCGCACACATGAAAGCATTCGTCCCCATGTACAGTGGTTGATGGTGAGACATGCATTCAAGTGAGCAGAGAGAGCATAATAAGCTATAGGCTATAGGCAGGGCTGCATACAAAGTGTGTGTGTGTGCCGCACACACACACACACACACACACACACACACACACACACACACACACACTTGTAGCCGTGCATGTGGCTGTAATAATCAGTGGGGAATCTCATTTTCACCTTGTGAGCAGAAATATGTCGACTCAAAGCCATCTCTCCTCTTCCTCACTGTCCTCTTTCAACTCAGGCTCTTGCATCCTCCCCTCGATGTAGTCTCTCTCTCTCTCTCTCTCTCTCTCTCTCTCTCTCTCTCTCTCTCTCTCTCTCTCTCTCTCCCTCTCCCTCCCCCTCTCTCCTAGTGAGTATACTTTCTACTTTTGGTACTTTAAGTACATGTTGATGCCAATACGTTTGAGTAAACTTTAACCCAAGTACATTTTGAACATCTGGACTTTTTTTTTGTATAGTTCTACATTGCAGTATAACTTTTTGGTGTTTTAAAGCATTATGGAACACGTTATAGCCATTGAAAAATAGCAGATCTACAAACTCATAGCTTGTAGATGAGCTTGCAGATCTAATCGTGAAAACGTAGCACAAATCTTTGCATAATATATTCTTTCAGAGCGAACGTTTTCTTTTAACTAAAATCTTTGTGTGACCCCGCTCCTATCCAGCAGAATAACAAACGCTCAGACTGTTATCTCGAGGTTATTTATTTTCCCAAGACAACATGGAAAACACCAAACATAACAATATTCTTTTAAACACAATTAAACATGAAATATGAATGTCCTTGTTGTCAGTCAATCATGATGACCTTTTAAAGTGTCCATGAATCATGAAATGTCCGTAATACATAAACAAACAATGAAATGTACACAGACAATGAAACGATCGACAGAATTACAACACTGTTTACAAACAAAGAAAACAACAACATGAAACATACCGTACTGTGCGCCTTCTGCAGATTATTTTAGGAGAGCTACTTTATCTTCTCTTATATTCTCTATTTAAGGACACTCTTTTTAGACTTACACCACTGAAACCCAGCTTGTTGTGACTGAGTTCAGCTCACACAGGTGCAACCAATGCTGCCTCACTCTAATCACAGGGCTCTGCTACGTCATGCCCTTCTAGGTCATAATGAACAGCAATAAATGACCAGGCACCACACACACACAGCATACAAATACAATATGTACCCAAATAAACATACATACATTTTCAGAAAGGTACGCAATGAAATAAAATATTACAAAATACCCATTGCTGGGACAGCTACTGTACACTTTGCTTCTGCAGGGGGGTCCCTGGAATAACATATTTTCAGATGGGGGGGGGGGGGGGGGGGGGGGGGGTCGGTGACCAATAACATATCATTTTTGGGGTCCTTGCCATGAAATAGTTCGACATACAGAAACATGTCATGATTCAGAAGACATTTTGTAAAATCGTCCTCAGGTCTAAATCATACTATCATACTATAATTCTAACAATGTCTGTCTGTGTGTGTGTCTGTCTGTCTGTCAGAAACACGGCCGTAGCTCCTCATTGCCTGCACCAATCGCTCCCACTTTTCACAAAGGCATTGACCATATGAATATGGAGGGCGTAACGAATCCCTTTTTTTGATTTGACACATTAATGATTATTAATGAGGCAAATATCTCACAACGGGTAAGGGCTAGTAGGTTATAATAAAGTAAAACATTTGACTACTTTCTCCACCACGGCTCGCGTTCTTCGGTCCCTTTCCTCGCTGCCAGTCTCCTCTTTCTCTCTCTCTCTCTCTCTCTCTCTCTCCTCCTCCTCCTCCTCCTCCACCTCCTCCTCCTCCTTCTCTCTCTCCTCCCTCCCGTCCGTCCGTCCCCCTCTCTCCCTCCCTCGTCCGTCCGTCCGTCCGTCCGTCCCTCTCTCTCCCTCCCTCCCGTACGCCCGTTCCTTTCTTCTGCCCCAAGGACACATGGGCCGTCGTCCTACGCTCTCATCTCATCCCTTTCTCCCTCCGTTTATTTATATCAACGTAGCAGAAAGTCATCCTTTCATCTTCCTCCAGATGAACACAATGCTGTGGAAGGAGAGAGAAGAGAGGAGACCAGAGACGCTCCGTCTCTCTCTTGCTCTCTCTCGCTCTCTCTCAGGCCATATGCTTTAATGCACTGTGTGTGGTGGGAATATTATATAAAACCCATAAAAGATCATGTGTGTGGTTTCAAAAGTTCAAATTTTAAGTTTTTATTGGTGAACAATATTATACACACACACACAGCCAGTAGCGTTTCATTGTTGGCGCAGTGAAGTGCTTGAACTCCACGTTTAAGATACAATACTTTCCTAATATATTATGCCTATCGCTCCTTTTCCTGGAGTATAGAGGCCGTTGACTGGTTACAGTCTGCCAGAGTCCTCGTCTAACGCAGGCTGGATGTCAGCCTCTAGGTCGTTGCGGGGGCGGCAGCGCTACTCAGGGGTAGTAGAGTTGCCGGTTGGGAACCGGAAGGTTCCCATGTATGTTCCATCCCGGGCTCCCCCTGCAGCTCGATGTGTCGAAAGTGTCCTTGAGCAAGACTCTGGAACTCCCTGATTGCTCCCGATGTGCAGGTTGGTGCGTTGCGTGGTTGCCTCCGCCATCGGTATAATATGAATGTGTGTGTAAATGCATGGGTGAATCTATGCAAAGCTCCTTGGATAAAGGCGCTATATAAAATGCACGATTTACCAAGGTCTCTCTGCTCCAGTGATCTTTGACCTGTCTCTCTTATGTGTGCGTTGGAGGTTCTTACTTACTTACTTAGACTTAATTCCTCCCGTTCCTATTGGAACATTGGGCGACGGTTCCTCTCCATTTACTCCGGTCTCTGGCGCCCCTTCTTGCTCCGTGCCAGCTGACACCCATCTGGCTTAGGTCTTCCTTCGCTGTCTGTCTCCATGTCTTCTTTGGCCTCCCTCTCTTCCCCTTTCCACCTTCTGGCATCCAGTCCATTGCCACACTTGCCGGTCTCTCTCTTGGCAGTCGGAGTACGTGTCCAGCCATTCTCCTTCTCCTTTCAGAGACGATGACAGACAGTGGTGCTACCCCTGCCCTTCTCATCACCTCCTCGTTGGGGATGTGGTCTCTCCATGAGATCCTCAGGATGGATCTGAGGCATCGTCGGTGGAAGACATCCAACTTGTTGGTGGTGTTGGCTGTCTTCATCCACGTCTCACAGGCATAGGTCGCTGTTGTGATGACCACTGACATGTAGAGGCGTAGCCTGGTGGCCGTAGAGATGGTTCTGTTGTGATGACCACTGACATGTAGAGGCGTAGCCTGGTGGCCGTAGAGATGGTTCTGTTGTGATGACCACTGACATGTAGAGGCGTAGCTTGGTGTTGTGATGACCACTGACATGTAGAGGCGTAGCTTGGTGTTGTGATGACCACTGACATGTAGAGGCATAGCTTGGTGGCCGTAGAGATGGTTTTACACGACCAAATGTTGCGGAGACATGTTGTCGCATCATGCTTGCATAATAATGGGCATCTGGAGTGTGTGGCCGTTCCATCATTCCTTCTTCTCCTCCTGATCTCCTCTCGTCCACATGGTGGTGGAGCCACTCTCTGACAGAGGTCCTTATAATGGTTCTAATGGTGTAATGGTGTCTGGGCAGCAGAAGCCTTTGATCCTACTCTGCTGCTGCTTTTAGCGTTTATACATCCATCGTTGTGGACTGGACTTGATGTGGAAACTGCCCATAGATCCGAAGTCCCGTTAGTCTAGCGAACTCACTAGCACACTTTTTTGAACAATGTTTAGTTTTCAATGTCGCAACACTTAAAATATAGAATATTAAAATTGTACGGTAGTATCATATATCGTATCAATATCGCAATATTTGGCATAAATACCGAGATATGAAATTGTGTCCATATCGAGCAGCCCTATAGTCGGTTTATTCTCCCGGCAGGATCCGCCGGGAGAATCTAGACGCAGCTGCGCGACATGAGACCAATTAATTAGACTCTAATGAATTAGTCTCATGTCGCGCAGCTACGTCTAGATTCTTAGAGCAACAGAGAGAGAGAGAGGAGTGTGTGTGTGTGTGTGTGTGTGTGTGTGTGTGTGTGTGTCAATTTAACAAAGGTGCAGAGGATCAGAAATCAGCAGAGAGTGATCGACGGTCTACTCTATGCCGAATTGAAGTGGAGTCGGTCGCAGACTTATTTTTTTCTCCCTGGAAATAAAAACGTCTGGGTTTCCGAGGCTATACTGTATAATATCAGACTTCACCTTGGCGTCTGTAATCTGTTCCACCTGGAATAAATATTGTTGTTTTTGTTGTCCACCAGCCTCCTGCATGTTCTGAACTATAACTCCTTTATGTATTCATCACAGCAGCAGACATACTCTAGTGACCCATTTAATAAATAATAAGTAAACATGTATAGCCCTAGGCTAGTATAGATTTGACCTATAGTCTTGTTAAGTGGCGCGATACGAGCTTGTAGGTCTGCTATTTTTGAAAAATCGAAGAACGACTGACATTTTTAGAATCTGATCTCAGGTCAGAATGGGTTCGTCAGACCAGTGTGTCCCCCAGTGGAAACCTATATGAATCTGATTTCAGGTCAGAATGGGTTAATGCCTTGCTATATACTTTAAATAGCACTTCTAGACTATAGCTCATTATATTTGTAGAGCGTTTCGGCGGGCAAGTATAACCCATTTTGGGCGGGAACCCCTTTTGGCGTTTTAAACATTATGTTATAATGTTTAGCTATTGAAAAATAGCAGATCTACAAGCTCATAGCGCGCCACTCTACGGACTTGTAGGTCTGCTATTTTTGAAAAATCGTAAAAATGTGGCGCAAATCTTTGCATATATATTCTTTCAAAGTGAATGTTTTTAAATCGGGTCTAAATGGGATAAATCGGCTTGCCCCGGTGCAGGTCCAAGGTCAAGGTCTTTGCCATTCCCCACAGCACACCGTGGGGGAAGTCTGCTGAGCCTTTGGACAGACAGGATAATACTCGCACAGCATGCAGGATTAGGGCTTTCAATACGGCTGCATATAGAGGAGCCATATATGGACGTCTGTCACATATCAATTAACCCATTCTGACCTGAGATCAGATTCTAAAAATGTTTGTTTGAAAATGACAGTTTTCTGAAAAAGCTATGTTTCTATGTCAGTCGTTCTTCGATTTTTGAAAAATAGCAGACCTACAAGCTCATAGCTCAAGCTCATAGTGCGCCACTCGGTGGCGCGCTATGAGCTTGTAGGTCTGCTATTTTTCAATAGCTAAAGCATAACAGGGATAACATAGCCAGTGAAATGTGTGACTTCTGGACATCTTTGTGGCTATACAGAGATTTTGAGTGGTGCAGTCGCTCCTCTGTCTGTCTGTCTGTCTGTCTGGACGTCATGTTGTTGGACATCATCAGACGTCATCATCGTGATGAACTCACTTTGGCACGAGTGGGATTTTTTTTCCTTCTTTTTTTTGCAAGATTCTGAGAAACGGGACAGTTTATTTAATTGTCCTACAGCCTGGGATATGGAGGCTATACCCTCGTCCTATACTGGTTCCCAAACATTTTCACGTCAAGGACCCCCAAATATATACTCATTAACCCGCGGACCCCCATTTGAAAATATATGCCAAGGAACCCCCATAAGAGAAGATTATTTGTACGGCTCTAGCAGTGATTCTCAACCATTCTCATTTCAAGGGCTGGTTTGACCGGCATTAGGCTATACGGAGTACGGACCCCCCCCCCCCCCCCCCCCCCCCCCCCCATTTAATGGCATTTATATCTCTGGGACCCCAATGTATAATGTAAGATAATTTAACTCAGAGAGTCATCTCAGTCAAATCTCTGCAGCCACAAAAATGTCCAGAAATCTCACAGAGGAGTCACACATTTCACTGGCTATATGTTTGTCCATTTGGGTCCATTTTGGTTCCATTTGTACACTCTCTGAGTTCCAGACCCATAAGGGTCCGATTGGTTCCATTTGTACACTCTCTGAGTTCCAGACCCATAAGGGTCCGATTGGTTCCATTTGTACACTCTCTGAGTTCCAGACCCATAAGGGTCCGATTGGTTCCCCCCACTTTGGGAACCACTGGCCTAGACCCCTGTCCCATAGCCAGGGAAATGGAGGCTATCCTGCTCTGCAGCTTCAAATTACAGTGATAACCCCTCTCTGACTCCCATTACGAGGCAGAGCTGCAGGTAATAGAGGGTCCGCTATATAAACGAGAGGACATTTGGGGTCATGAAAGGAACAGTATGAAGTTGCCCTGCATGGTCTATAAGAGAAAGCTATTAGTCTGTGAGGAAAATCCTTAGAGATTATATTAATAGAGACGGCACCGGATTTCTTCTCCTCCCATCCCACTTGCATTAAGTTGCTCAAAAGCGCATGAGGCGATTTCACTCCTCCTTCCGGGTATAGGAACAGAGTGCATTCTGGGATGGATCGGGCCAAATCGTGAACGCGCTGGTCCGTTGACTATCATTGCACACGTTCACGTATGAAACATCCGTTCACGTGTCATCACGATCGTGCTATGATAGTCAACGGACCAGCGCTGGCCCAGCGCTGCAATACCAAATCTGGTCACTATGTCCATTAAATTTTTTTGTGGTATACAAGCGATCAAACTTTCTTCTTTCCTGCCTTGATCTCCTTACTGTTTAATGTTTGTTTTGTCACTAACACAAACATTAAATGCCATTAACGATGAACAGAGTTTCATGTTTGTTTTGTCACTAACACAAACATTAAATGAAATTAACAATGAACAGAGTTTAATGTTTGTTTTGTCATTTTTCCCTCGATGTTGTAAGATGATAAGAGCACCCCCTCACTTCACATGGGTGTGATTTTTTGTTTCCTCAAAAAGGCCCAATCCAGGCTCTGGTCAAAAGACCCAATCGAACTGACAGTGATATGGTGACATCACAATATCATCTCCTCCCCTAACCCCCTCCCCCTTGATCATACAACACCCATCACCACCCACCAGGCAGACCAGGCAAACGTAATGAACTGGTGGGCGTGCCCACACAAAAACTAACAAATACTACACTTATTGATAATCCTCCTCCTAGTATAATAATAGGGTGGGGGAGGAGTCACGGCAGTCCATCTTTAAAAGAAACCTCATCATGTCCCTTTGCTGTGACACCAACTATCATTTCACATATTAATCTTTATCAAATTAATTCTTACAGCCTATATTGATTCACAGTTTTCACACGTCGCAGACTTCACTTGTGCAGACTTTACACGTAAGCACAATGTACACGCACGCACACACGCACGCACACACGCACGCACACAGCCACGCACACAGCCACACACAAACAAACAGACTCACGCTGAGTGTTAATGGAATAACAGAGAGAGTGTGAGAGAGAGAGTGAGAGAGAGAGAGGGGGGGGGGGGGGGAGGAGGGGGAGGGGTGAGGGGAGAGGAGGGAGAGGGAGAGGGAGAGGAGAGAGAGAGAGAGAGAGAGAGAGAGAGAGAGAGAGAGAGAGAGAGAGAGAGAGAGAGAGAGAGAGAGAGAGAGAGAGACACACACACACACACACACACACATATAGGCCTATATATATATATATATTCCACGTTAAGCCCACATTTATTACGCTTCTGCAGGTTACAGGTAAACTTTTCAAACAGGTATAAGTACGACCTGCTGAAGCCACCCAACTCCTGTCTAGTTGAGGTATGCGGTCAAGCCTAGCCTTGGTTCATGGGAGGACGCCCCTGCATGCAGAGTCCTAGCCCAAACAAATCGTTTTTTTCGTGGAAATAAATATTTGTACATTTAAAAACTGTGTAGATTGGTGACTATAACTATAACTAAAAAACATTGCATGGATGCACCTGGGACGTATCCTCAGTGATGTATCCTGAGGTCATCACCTGGGACGTATCCTCAGTGATGTATCCTGAGGTCATCACCTGGGACGTATCCTCAGTGATGTATCCTGAGGTCATCACCTGGGACGTATCCTCAGTGATGTATCCCAAGGTCATCACCTGGGACGTATCCTCAGTGATGTATCCTGAGGTCATCACCTGGGACGTATCCTCAGTGATGTATCCTGAGGTCATCACCTGGGACGTATCCTCAGTGATGTATCCTGAGGTCATCACCTGGGACGTATCCTCAGTGATGTATCCTGAGGTCATCACCTGGGACGTATCCTCAGTGATGTATCCTGAGGTCATCACCTGGGACGTATCCTCAGTGATGTATCCTATAAGGTCATCACCTGGGACGTATCCTCAGTGATGTATCCTAAGGTCATCACCTGGGACGTATCCTCAGTGATGTATCCCAAGGTCATCACCTGGGACGTATCCTCAGTGATGTATCCTGAGGTCATCACCTGGGACGTATCCTCTGTGATGTATCCTGATGTCATCACCTGGGACGTATCCTCAGTGATGTATCCTGAGGTCATCACCTGGGACGTATCCTCAGTGATGTATCCTGAGGTCATCACCTGGGACGTATCCTCAGTGATGTATCCTGAGGTCATCACCTGGGACGTATCCTCAGTGATGTATCCTGAGGTCAACGGGGTTTCGGCTCTCTTGAACATCATACCCCTCACTCAGGTGACCCAGCCGGGAGTGATCAAGTCCCGACTTACGTCCCAGTAGCTACCCTCGATCAGTCCCACTAGGGAAAAACCAGGGCCACACAATCCGTTGGAACTACTCCAGAACTACTCTGCCAGTTGGTACTCTACCAACAAGGTTGACTTGTGGATTTACTAGTCGACTATAGTTGCTGTCTATTTCATATCATGTGGGAATGAAATAAGTGAGCGTTGGCTTCCCCGGGACTCTGCGAGTCTGCGCGCCAACCTGCGGAGACAGTCTGCTAGCGTGTTGAGACGCTAGTGGTGGATTCAAGGCGGCATGGTGGCAGCTCATCTCCATTAATGAGATGCACAGGTAAATAACACCCATCCACCATCGCCTCCGGGCGCTTCACTCCACCTCCCGCTGTCTCTCTCTCCGAGGAGGCGCCTACCTGACGCCATATATATATATATATATATATACACATACACATACACACACACACACACACACACACACACACACACACACACACACGTTCCTTCGGCGAAGAAGAGCGCTGCAAATGAGAAGTCAATCGGTCAGGAAACACGTCTTATGTCTGGATGTAAAAAGGATAATTATGCTCTTGGTTTTACCAGCTGGGACTGTGATCCATGGGTTTCTCTCTGCATGCATCTGTCTGTCTGTCCCTCCCTTCCCTCCTCCATCTCCCTGTGTGTCTCTGCGTGCATCTGTCTGTCTGTCCCTGCCTTCCCTCCTCCATCTCCCTGGGTGTCTCTGCGTGGCCTCTACACACAGTCTTTGTTCTGCGAAGAGAACAGAATCTCAAGTCGTATCTCCTGAGGTTTCAACGTCAAAGCTTCAGCGCCATAACCTCAGCAACCTCTCCTCCGTGAACCCATGAGGTTCTGCCGACCAATAGCAGAGGATATTTGCTATATGGGGAACGTGTGCGTGTGCTCGCGTGGGTGCACGTGTGTGCGTGTGTGTATACTGGAGGAAATACACCAATAAAGCTGAGTATAAAGCATACAATGGTGTCTTTATTAATCAATTTTGGGCGGGAACCCGTTTTGGTGTTAGCATTACGTTATGCTTTAGCTATTGAAAAATAGCAGACCTACAAGCTCGTAGCGCGCCACTCGGTGGCGCGCTACGAGCTTGTAGGTCTGCTATTTTTTTTAAATCGAAGAACGACTGACATAGAAACATAGCTTTTTCAGAAAACTGTCAGGATGTAGAAGACATTTTTAGAATCTGATCTCAGGTCAGAATGGATTAAAGAAAGACAGGCACAGTCACTCTGCTTTGAATACGTCTCAGAATAAAATCATTATTATATGATTTTCTTCCCCAAACGTTTTGAGTGAAGAAAAGTCTTTATTAGCAGCAATGAACTATAAAGTTAGAGTCGGCAAGGTTTATGTATACTATATTAATATGTACATATTAGTTATATATTAATAACATCTGCTATTCCCCACATGTTTAGAATCTGTCAGTGCAAGCCAGAACACAGTGCACATCCGTGCATGTGTGTGTGCGTGTGGTAAATGGTGCATTTATATAGCGCCTTTATCCAAGGCGCTTCACATAGATTGTGCATTACATTCACACATTCACACACACACATTCATACACCGATTGCGGCAGAAGCCATGCAAGGTACCAACCAGCACATCAGGAGCAATTTGAGGTTCAGTGTCTTGCCCAAGGACACTTCGACATGTAGACAGGAGGAGGAGCCGGGATTCGAACCGCCGACCCATGGATCGTTGGACGACCTGCTCTACCTCTTGCGCCACAGTCGCACGTGTGTGTGCGTACGTGCGTGCGTGCGTGTGTGCTCCTGCTTGAAGGACTGGTGGGACACCACTGAACCACTGAACCACTGCGGTGTACTCTTAAGTATATTGTAATCCAACAGTTATCAATTGACCTTCAGACTCCTCCTCCCCATTAAATTCCATTCCCGTGTAATTCCCCCTTCTCCCCATCTGTGAGACTGTGTGACCTCCCACATTCTGACTGAACTGCTCCAGATTGCTCCCCGATACCACCGCCATGCCCTATGGATGGATTGAAATAGATGGGTGCATCTATTTCAATTTGAAGCTGTTCTACATAAATGGTACATGGATGGACTGCATTTACAATACAGCGACAAAAGACTTAGATATCAGGTTGCTGTGGTTACGCTGCTATTTCTGACCAGAGCACTTAAGCAAGTCAGAAGCTCCTACTTATGTGTGCACTCTGAGGCACAATGAGGATGGAGTGTCATCATGAGGGAAATTAAGGGCCACACACGTCCAGAGGACAGCTCTCCAAAATGTGAGTCAGGTACTATACTGTGAAAGTGTAAATGGTAATTGGTGCATTTATATATAGCGCCTTTAGCCAAGGTGCTTTTACATAGATATATACTGTATAAATGGACTGCATATAGTTACATAGATAGATACTGTATAAATGGACTGCATATAGTTACATAGATAGATACTGTATAAATGGACTGCATATAGTTACATAGATATATACTGTATAAATGGACTGCATATAGTTCCTATAATGTCGACTCATTTACACACCGATGGCAACAGCAACTGCATTGAAGGCACAAACCTGCTCATCACTCGCATGACTGTAGTAAGACCAGGTACCACACAAGCTGACTTCAGGTCATGACTGTAGTAAGGCCAGTAGGTACCACACAAGCTGACTTCAGGTCAGTACTGTAGTAAGGCCAATAGGTACCACACAACAAGCTGACTTCAGGTCAGTACTGTAGTAAGGCCAATAGGTACCACACAACAAGCTGACTTCAGGTTATGACTGTAGTAAGGCCAGGTACCACACAACAAGCTGACTTCAGGTCAGTACTGTAGTAAGGCCAGTAGGTACCACACAAGCTGACTTCAGGTTATGACTGTAGTAAGGCCAGGTACCACACAACAAGCTGACTTCAGGTCAGTACTGTAGTAAGGCCAGTAGGTACCACACAAGCTGACTTAAGGTCATGACTGCAGTAAGACCAGGTACCACACAAGCTCACTTAAGGTCAAAAAGACCATCTTTCCTGACGTCTTTCCTGCAATGTCCCCCCCACCCCCCCCCCCCCCCCTAGAGTCTAGACTTTTGTTGCTGTTGGATAAGATCGTGGTACCATGGGAGAGATAACAGACAAACGTTGAAAAAAAAACTATTATTTCACATTCTCTATCGTGTAGACTTCTCTTAAATTAAGTAATGCAGATATTTAGCAATACTTTCACTCTTGAGAGCGTAAAATGAAACCGTAAAATGGACAACTTGAAAACGCACTGCTCCACAGTACATCCGTCCACACGGCGCACGCACGCGAGAAAAAAGAAAGCCACTCGCTCTTAATTGATGAGAATGTAGCGAACACCCTCTGTGAAAGCGTGACACTCTGACACAACAGACTCGCATGGCACTCTGTATACGCGGGGTAGGCGCAGCGGCAGCTCCAGTCTTACCGCCGTGCGACAGACACATCCCCCCCCTCCCCACCCCCACCCGCTGGCTCGCTAATGACGTCTGAAAATAAAGATGCTAATTGGAAGGCGCAGCGTTTGTGACAAAGTGGTAACATCACTTAGTTATAGCTAAGGCACGTCTCTCACGTGAGTCTGGATGGCTGGTTTGGAGGGGAGGGGAGGGGAGGGGAGGGGAGGGGAGGGGAGGGGAGGGGAGGGGAGGGGAGGGGAGGGGAAAGGAGATTTGTGGATTGGTGACGTGAAAGGTAGCTGAAAGAGAATCATTGGGCGTTGCTGAAAATTAGCATTTGTGCTCAGCTACTACTCTGCAGGATGCAAAAAAAAAATAAAAAAAATTGTACCTTCAAGTGCTGCTTGGACACATTTACCCCCCCACAACCACGCCACGCGCACGCACACACACACACACACACACACACACACACACGCACACACACACTCCATAATGCAATCTATCGGTGCTACAGTTGAGCTTTCCGAGCAACATTTCACAACGGTGGAGACGGTGAGTTCAACAACGGCAACACTTCATTATTCTCTCATCATGTTCTTCTAGTATAACCTACTTGTATAATGCTGTAACAATTAAGCAGAGTGTAAGCTGACAACTTACTGCTAAAGCACACAACCTGAAATGTACACTTTGAAGCCATAATTATAACACTGAAAAAAAGACATGAGAGTGGCAATGCCTCACATCTTTGCTGATATATCAGTCAGCCAATCTAATGCTCCTTGTCATCCCCAGTGGCGTGCACAGACATTTAGAGGGGCAGGTGCTCAAGTGAAAAAAAAGGGCACCGCCGTGCAGCGCATTTTGGGGCGGGAACCCATTTTGGTGCTTTAGCTATTGAAAAATAGCAGATCTACAAGCTCATAGCGTGGCGCGCTATACGAGCTTGTAGGTCTGCTATTTTTCTTTAATCGAAGAACCACGGACATAGAAACATAGCTTTAGATTGTGGGGGCCTAAATAATATAGTAGAAGCGTTTTTTTTTATCAAGATTTGATCAATGTCACCATGTTCCACACTACACATTAAGAAAGAAAAAAAAATAGCAAAAATGCCAAAAGGGCAGGGGGTGCTCTAGCACCCCCTAGTGTCTATCTGTGCACGCCACTGCCAAGGTGTGAGAGAAGAGCTGGGGCACCGAGGCTTTTCAGTCATTGCTCCTAAACTGTGGAACCAGCTTCCTAGCCGTGTCAGGCTGGCTCCAACACTACCTACACATCTTAAAGTCTTCAGTCATTGCTCCTAAACTGTGGAACCATGGCTTCCTAGCCGTGTCAGGCTGGCTCCAACACTACCTACACATCTTAAAGTCTTCAGTCATTGCTCCTAAACTGTGGAACCATGGCTTCCTAGCCGTGTCAGGCTGGCTCCAACACTACCTACACATCTTAAAAAAACTCATTTCTATTCCCTGGCTTTTAAACCGTGAATAATGTGTACTCCTGAGTGTTTGATTTTACTGTATATGTTTTTATTACTGTATTGTATTGTGTTTTATTACTGCTTTGCCTAATTGTACAGCACTTTGGTTGACTTTGTTGTTTTAAATGTGCTATAAATACAATTGGATTGGATTGGATATGATATCACGTTGCTGTAGTTCTGAGCTGAGCTGTAGCTTGTATATTAGCCCATTCTGAACGGGCACCCATTTTGGTGTCGGACTCGGCATCATGTTATGCTTTAGCTATTGAAAAATAGCAGATCTACAAGCTCATATCGCGCCACCGAGTGGCGCGATACGAGCTTGTAGGTCTGCTATTTTTGAAAAATCGAAGAGCGACTGACATTTCTAGAATCTGATCTCGGGTCAGAATGGGTTCATCAGACCAGTGTGTGTCCAGTGGAAACCTCATATGAATCTGATCTCAGGTCAGAATGGGATAAGCATTGTGTGTCATGTGGAGAGGATGTCCTGGGGGGCAACGGACGTGCTCCGGAATTACGATTCCGAAGTCTTGATTATGTGTCATCAGTCACTCTTGTTCATTCCATGTCTCCTCCCGACATGCACCGACTGTAATGAGAAATACACTTTGGATAATGTGTTTTGGTGTACTGCCATGTAGAGCCAATCTTAATATAGAAAGCCAACATGGTTTCATATACTTCAGAAACCTCAAGTAAATGGAAAAGTATAGGACAAGAGTTAATAAAAGTTTACGTTTTTGTTTTGTTTTTAACCTTGCTTTTTTTTTGTTGATGAAATAAAGGATTGTTCTACTTCAACTGAACAGAGCTGCCTTGGATCACCTTTAAAGTCCCTGTATTTTATCTGCATACTAATGTTTAAGATCTGCATGTTCAATATGATTGTTTTTTTCTTTAAACAAACAAAAACAACTATGAATATATAAAGATGCCTGGAGAAGCCTGCACTTGCAAGCCCCTGGAGGGTTTTTAGGCTTTCTAATTCACATTTTTATTGACCTTGTGTATCATTTCCGAAATATTTCAATATAACAAACAAACAAAGTTCACCACCTGCATCTTCCTTCCTTCTACTGTGACTCAGAGGTATAGAGGAACTCTTGTCCTATTATTGAAACCCTCTCCAAAGAGCACCTGTTTGCCGTTTTCTACATCTAAGGACCCACAAAGTGCTTCTTCTTTTTTTCAAATGGTAAAATAGCTTTGCTTATATCCATGTATCAAGGTTCAATACTTCATTGCCATGTCAACAGAGTTGATGGTTATTCGTTTTCAGTGCTCTAACCCATTCTGACCCGAGATCAGATTCACACGAGGTTTCCACTGTGGACACACACTGGTCTGATTAACCCATTCTGACCTGAGATCAGATTCTAAAAATTCGTTAGTCGTTCTTCGATCTTTCAAAAATAGAAGAACTACAAGCTCGTAGCGCGCCACTCGGTGGCGCGCTACGAGCTTGTAGATCTGCTATTTTTCAATAGCTAAAGCATAACATGATGCTAACACCAAAATGGGTTCCCGTTCAGAATGGGCTAAAAACAGACATACTGACAAACATCACATTTTCATACAGTAGAAGAGGATACAAAAGTACATATGAGAAGGGCCAATAAATAAGAAAGGTTACAATTCATGTTGAATAAATAACAATTCATCGCAGACTAGTTCATGGTTTTTATACAAACCAGCTTCACGCTGTAAAGTGCGAGTGAAAAGAGGGTCGGAGTTGAGGAAGCGAACAGCCTCGGGATAAGTGCTATTCTTAAAGCGGGAGGTATTGCACTTCAGAGACCGAAGTCTCTTACCTGATGAGGGCAGGGGGTGCAAAGAGAGAGCTGGCAGGGTGGGAGGGGTCTGCAATATCACCTTCTGCATCCTATCCATGTGTGTCATGATGGAGAGGAATCCTGTTAAATGCAAAACAAATGACATGCTCTAACAGAACTCACGAGACACAGTACAAGATCATTCACAGGTTTCTGTATAACTCCAGATATGATCCAACATGTTCTGGGCAGTGCTTTAAATGTAAAAACAATGCTGGTACATACAGTATAGCCATTTGATGTGGTCATGCCGTAAAATGTAAACATTTTATGACATGGCTTGGTTGGAAGCTTGAACAATGAACAATGAGAAAGCAGGGTACTCTAAACAAACCCTCATACAGTTGGTATGTTCCACAGCTGATTTGTCTCCCTACCATGGAGACAACAAGAAATTAACAATCAAGCATCAACCAATATACATGTATACACAGCCCAAAATAATATAATTCTCTGCAACATACACAATAAATAATAATACTTTTCTAATCTCAATTGCACCCAAAAAACATGAACTTTTAACATTCAGTAGATTTTCTGTGATCTGGGGTTTCAGGTGCTCTGACTTGCTGGCAGTAAGTGACATCACTTACTGCAAATCCCATATATGTCAATGGGATTTGCCAGCTGATGTCACTGTTTCACTGTGTTGCCTGTTTTCATTGTAGCTCAAAAGGCCCAAAAAAACCCAAAGAAAACTTCAGACCACAGAAAATCCACTGAATGTTCAAAGTTCAGGTTTTTTGGGTGTAATTGAGGTCATAAAACCTAAAAGAAAAAAGAAAAATAAATGAAAATTAATGTCATAAAACCTTTAATACGGGTCTTTAAATATATCATCAGTGGCAGGGTGAAGTGAAATGCCACACGATTTGCTGGCATGTTGTTGATTCTGTCTTTTTTTCCTTTCCTTTTTTTCTGTCCTTTCTGTACGTCTTTGTAATGTAATGCATGTTTATAATTTTGTGGAAAAACCAATACGAATATTGAAAGAGAGAGGAAAGGAAGGGCCACACGTGGAGAGGATGTGCTGGGGGCGGGCAACGTGTTTTGGAGTCGCGATTGCAAGTCGTGATTATGTGTGTCATCTCTCTTGTTCATTTTGACGTCTTCTCCCGACACCAACTGTGACGACAAACACACGTTTGGATAATGTGTCTGTACTGTACTGTACTGTACTGTTCTGTACTGTACTGTACTGTACGTACTGTACTGTACTGTACTGTACTGTACTGTACTGTACTGTACTGTACTGTACTGTACTGTACTGTACTGTACTGTACTGTACTGTACTGTACTGTACTGTACTGTACGTATTGTACTGTACTGTCTGCTGTGCTTTACAACCTACAGAAATAGTATAAATACCCATAATGTTGCGTAACATAACATCGACTGTGTTTCAGTCAGATAACTCACGAATAGATTTAACCAATATTTATTATAGAATGAGAATACAAGTGTGCGTGTAATATTTATTTTGGCGTTCGCCTCTGCTACATTTTCTCCCTGCTCGGCACAATTAAACACCATCATTTAACATTAAGAGCAGGGAGATAGATATACACTAACAACACCCCATGGGGAACAGAAATAACAGAGCCCACCGGTGGTGCTGGGGTGGTGGTGGGAGCAAACATTATGATGCAGAAGGAAGGCAGGAAGAATGCATGCAGTCTATAGGTGAGCTTAAATAGCCCGCCCGATTGGTCATCTTACTCACACATCAGCGTGTGACATGGGGGTCTTGTAAACACCGTATACTACACCCACATAGTAATGCAGCGGATTAACCTCCTCGAGTATTAACCCCTCGAGCACAGCATGAAGCTACGCGATTATATCTGACTGAACTAACTCCGTATAATTTGTATGCGTGGGCACACACACACACACACACACACACACACACACACACACACACACACACACACACACACACACACACACACACACACACACACACACACACACACACACACACACACACACACACACACACACACACACGTACATTCACACGCATATAAACACATGCACACACCACATACCTACACGTCATTACGATAATCACTAAGATTAGGAGAGTGCACTTCTACAAAAGCGTAATCTTCTCTGCGTGAAAATGCCAAGGGACACACTCTCACACTGAGAGCAAGCCAGGCAGGCGATAACACGACAGAATGTCATCGCCTTCTGGTATATACTGGTATATATACTGCCACCTCTGCCTGCAAATGAGGGAATGAGAGGGGAGAAAAAGAAGGAGAAGACAAAAAAACCCTGGGGAAAGATTAAGGAGTAACACTCTAGTCTAAAAGAAGGGAATGAGTTGCTGATGGTCCTTGACTCTCGAAATGACTCTAGGCTGCGCCTTCAAAGTCTTCTGTCACCTTCTGATAAGGACAACTCAAACCGCGACGCGCGGGCTGCTGAGGGCAGAAGGAGTTATACTCTTGAAAAATAAAGAGAAAAACGAGAAAGACAAAGAGGAGGTGAAAGTGAGGGAGACATAGAGAGATATAACAGAAAAAATAAACCAAACTAAAACAAGAAGGAGTTGACTGGAGGAGAGAGAGAGAGAGAGAGCGGCGAGCCTCCTCTTCGAGGCAGCGCGTCAGAGCGGTCTGCTGGAACTCTGAGCCGCCCCAAATGGAGTTATAACTACCGTCGTTCCACCAACTCTGACCCCTTTCACCCACAACCCACATTACTTTACCCTGCCAGCCCATGCCTCAATTATGTACACACACTGCACAACCATTAGACACGCACGTACACATGCGCACACGCACACACACAATAACCACCACGGCATGCAGACAGACATGCACATAACTTGACACCTGAACCCTTCTAGTTCATGCTGGAAACACGCTCACAATATTACTCATGTAAAAAAAGAAAAAAAAAAAAAAAAAAGAGAAAAAGAAAAGTGTAACCTTTCGACATCTTTCTCCAGCTCATCATTAATATGCGTTATTGCTAAATGGCAAAGAAGTGAAAATGTCTCATTTATATTCCGTGCTGAGGAGGAGATGGCGGGCGGAGGGGTGCCACTATAGCACTCTGTCCCCCTCATTGACACACATACAGTACACAGGCTCATGTGGGACGCACAGATATGCGAGCACTTTGACTTAATGCCTGCGTAGCTTCGCTCCTCATCCATCCGTGGGTTAGTCTCCTGTCTGTGCAGCGGTGCTGCAGTGATTAACCCATTTTAGACATGAGGTTCGATTCTACAAATCTCTTCTAAATCGTGACAGTTTTCTGAAAAACCCTATGTTTCTATATGGCAGTGGTTCTCAAAACTGTTTAATGACAAGGTAAGGACCCCAAAAATTATAATGTAATAGGTCGCCGACCCCCATCTGAAAAAATGTTGTTCCATTGACCTCCCTAGAAGCAAAGATTTTAGTTAAAAAATGTTTGCTCTGAAAGAATAGAACAAATTTGCACCACATTTTCACGATAAAAAAATAAATAGCAGATCTACAAGCTCGTAGCTTGTAGATGAGCTTGTAGATCTGTTATTTTTCAATAGCTAAACGTAATGCTTGTAAAACACCACGAGGGGTTCCCGTCCAGAATGGGTTAACAGCAGCATGGAGCGTGAATCCCTCTCCGACACGTCTCTGCCAAACTTGACATTTCAACTCGCGGCTCTGGTCTAATCTCATGTCCGCCGCATAGCAAGTGGAACATTTCAGCAGTCGTTGAGAGTGCGACATCTTGTAAGGAGCATAAGGTTATTTTAGAGTTATACCGGAAACGAACGGATAAAAACAAACTAAAGGGGGGCAAAAAGAAAAAGGATTTGTTGAACTATGAGCGAAATAAAAACTAGTGAAGGAAAAAGAAAAACGATAACTAAACTGAACTGACTGTATTGTGTGTGTTTAGAAAATGTACTAAAACTAGCTGAAATGATGATAGACAAAATGCCCTTATAGGAGTCAAAGTGTTAACTGATACACGATGATATATTATTATTATTGCAGGTTAAGGCTCCCAGCAGCACATCAAGTCATTTAAAATCAGACCCACATTAACCAGCTGCAATATTAAAGTGAAATGTAGCACATTGATAATTACAGTCCAATTATATGAATATGAAATGGACCGGCCATTCTGCATGAGTACTTTTATGTTTGGCACTGTGGGGACATTTAGAGGAAAGCTTTTGTTCATTTACACAAGTTAACATTTAGAATGCATGACAGTAAAATGTTAGGAAGGTCCTAGTGGACGCAAGAGATCCACTATACTGTAAGTCACTAGTCAATTAATTGCATGCTGAAAATAGCCGATCTACATGCTCACAACGCGTCGAGCTTGTCTATTTTCAGTCAACTAAAACTAGTAGTAGTAAGAAAGTAGCCTTGCCGAGCCATGAGGCCCATAGGGGCAGGAGCCTATCTCCTGTTTCTGTAGCGTGAGGCAGCTTGATGTACAAGTACACCCCCTGGACATGACGCTAGTCTGTCGCAGGGACTTACCCCCAATCCAACCCTTGATGCTGAGTGCCAAGCAGAGAGGCATTGGGTTCCGTTTTTACAGTCTTTGGTATGACCCGGCCGGGGATCGAACCCCGACCTCCCAGTCTCAGGGCGGACACTCTACCCACAAGGCCACTGAGCTGGTGAAATAAAACTAGACTAACACTAAAACATTCCGGGTGACTAAAATGTGACTCAAACTAAATGAAAACGTTTCAAAAACTAAAATATAAATCTGCTGCCAAAAACAACACCGGTGTTTCCTTGATTTGTTTTTTCCACCTTTTTTAACAGGTTGTTTGTATATACATGTGTGAATTCCACCTGTGCGGCGTAAACATAAGGTAGAGGATGTTGAAGTGGAATTATTTGCGGAGTGCGAGCTTCAAGGTGCAACAAAGTAAGCGCTACGACGGCTGCTGTATAGGTGGATTTATGGGAGATAATTGCAGGGGCTCCCAATTTAACCCTCTGTCGTACATAGCAGATGTATCTAGTGAAAGACACATGCAGGCATAGAGAGTATAGGAGAACGCGCACGCACACACCCACACGCACACACACATACACGCACACACACACACACACACACACACACACACACACACACACACACACACACACACACACACACACACACACACACACACACACACACACACACACACGCACACACTTTCACAGAGCTATATTTACAGTCTCTCATCCACAACACGTCCTTATGTTATCACTAGTCCCTGCATGTGTTTTTTTTCGTGCCTTGTCCTGTTTTTTGGTTTTCTCGCCACAAAGCGTGTGAATTGTGTGTCTCGGAAAAACGTGTTGTTCGCTGTGACATCACGGTCATCCTGTCTAAACGTCGTTATCCTCCTATATAGCGATGTTCAACTTCAACTTCAAAGTACTTTCTTTTCCCCTTTTGGTGTTTTAAGCATTATGTTATACTTTAGCTATTTAAAAATAGCAGATCTACAAGCTCGTAGCGCGGCACCGAGTGCCGCGCTACGAGCTTGTAGGTCTGATATTTTTGAAAAATCGTGAAAATGTGGCACACATCTTTGAATATATATTGTTTTCAGAGCAAACGTTTTTATCTCAAATCTTTGCTTGGGGGTCCTTGACATGAAAATGTTTGAGAACGACTGACATAGAAACATAGGTTTTTTTTAGAAAACTGTCACGATTTAGAATCGTCCCCAGGTCAAAATGGGTTAAAGAGCCACTTCACCCCTTTTGCAACCAGATCTTGGGCTATATGGTGCGCCACCCCTTATCCCTTATCGCTAAACTAATTTGCCATTTTTTGCTATTTAAAAAAAAAAAACGTTTAAGTTCAAATAGCCGATCTACAAGCTCACAATGTCTCGACGTAGATCGGCTACTGTAGTTTTTAAAAGGTTTTTAAAAGTACTATTTTAAAAGGTTTTTTTTAAATAGTAAAACATTAGTTTAGGGATAAGGGGTGGCACAAGATGGAGCCCCTTATTTTGGATGCATGGATTTACTCTGATAGTTCATCCATTCCATTCCATATAGTTCAATAAGTCTGTCAACAACCCCATTCATAAGTGTTAAAAGGATATTCCACTTCCAAACATGTTTGGGGTCATTTTAATGTGTACTGGTCTAGTTTAGTCTTTTTCTGACCTTTTCAATCCTGCATCCGACGTTTTGTCTATCAGTTCAGATAGCAGTGATTCTCAACCCGTTTAATTTCAAGGACGTGCAGGTTTGACATCCATTAGTTTACGGACCCCCCCCCCCATCTAGAGGCATTTATATTACATCTCTGCATGGGACCCCAATTTATTTTGTAAAATCAAAGTAAATTTAACTATAAATGGAAACCGAATGGACCCGTTATGATGAACCAAATCCCTGGTGAACAATCTCACGGGATAATTAGGACCTCAAGTGGGAGGAGAACGTCACCTATAAAGTATATACAGTATATCACAATGAGGCGCGAGCAGAGAATGTATTCCTCGTGCTGCAGGAGCTGAAGAACTTCAAACAACACCGCATTTATCGGTTACCCCCCAGGTGAAGGAGTTTAATATCTCAGGCCGGGTCTTTTTCACGAGTGAGGGGAGGACAGAGAATGGGAGCGGCATGAGGTGGTATATTGCAGTCCCTGTACCGCTCACTGTTGTGACGAAGAGAGAGTTGAGCCAGAAGGCAAAAGCTCTCCGTCTATACCAAGCAATCTTCATTCCTACTCTCACCTTATATGGTCATGCAGTGTTCCTACTCTCACCTTATATGGTCATGCAGTGTGGGTCATGACCGAGAGGATAAGGTCGCGAAGGAACCCTATTCGTTTCCGACGGGTGGCTGGCATCTCCCTTAGAGATAGGGTGACAAGTTCAGTCACGCGAGAGAGGCTCAAAGTGGAGTCGCTGCTTCTTCGCCTGGAAAGGAGCCAGCTTACTGTAGGTTGGTTCGGGTAGGTTCATCGTTGGCATCCAGGGAGTGTGTGTGCGAAATTTGGCATCGACCGGGTTAGCGGTGCCGGAGATTAGATGGTAACGGACGGACGGACGGACGGACGGACGCACACACGGACACGCGGAGGAGTGCAAAACATACTCTCTCCCCTGCATGCCTTTCGGCCTGATGGAGACAATTAACAAGAAAGCCTTCTAGCACAAAAGTCTCCTTTAAAGTGTAATGCACCAGACATCACTGAGACAAATGTCCTGTGTGTACTTATACGTGCAAATAATAATAGCTTCCGATTCTGAATTCTAATTTGGACTCTTTCCAATATCTCCTTCTCATCATCAATCCCCTCTGAACGCTGCAGTCTGCACTGCCTTTCCTCTCCATATATCGTTCTCTCAGAGGGCCTCTCGCCGGACAAATGTGAGCTCTTTAGCTCTCAGACGTCGGGGTTGAGGCCGAGGCTACATACTGATGGACACGAACACTGCTAAGTGCTGCCCTGGTGAAATGGAGATGGTAATATGGGCACCTCCGTGGTGATTAATCCATTGAGACCTGGAACGACGCATCTGCATTTTTACCATGCATTATTTCAAACTTTAAAACTGTTGAAAGATAGCAGATCTACAAGCTCATAAAACATGTGCAAATCTTTAATATATTCTTTCACAGCGAACGTTTTTTATTTTTATTTTAACTCAAATATTTGCTTCTGGGAGGGTCCCTGGAACAACATATTTTCAGTTGGCGGTCGTATAATATTTGGGGTCCTTGACATGAAATATATAGTTTAACCTATACGAGATACGAGAGATTTGACAGAAAACTGAATTAGACATCCGGTCTTAACGGTTTAATTACACACTGAAGGAGATGACATCTCCCGCAGGGCCTGATGTGTGAGTGTTTCTGTGTTCTTTTCCCCCACGTTGCACTGTCTGTTACTTGTCTGTTTTAGAGGGAAACGTACATGTGTTCGTATACTAAATGGTTTTCTTCTTAAATGAGGTGTGTGTGCGTGTGTGTGCGTGCGTGCGTGCGTGTGTGTGTGCGCGTCTGTGTGTGTGCGTGCATACTGTGAGTGACAGTGTATTAGTGAGAGGTTTTGAAAGGAAATGTTAATATGGGTCGGAAACTCTCCCATAGGCAATTAAGAGCTATATGCACACAAGAGAGAAGAACAAAGTATCTACTGTAGCAAACACCTAAACATGCACACAGGCAGGCACACGCGCGCACATACGCGCACGCATGCACGCGCATGCACATACTGTACCCACTCTCTGAAAGAGACAGGCTAAATATGACTAAGTATGTGTTTACGATTGAGTGTGCTGTGTGTGCGTGTGTGTGTGCGTGCGTGCGTGTGTGTATGTGGGGGGTGTCATGAGTTGAGTGGAGTGGTGGTTTCTTACTGTGTCTGTGTTTGTGTGCATGCATGCGCGTGCCTGCGTGCGTGCGTACAAGTATACATTTTGAATTCTGGACTTTCGACTTGTAACGGAGTATATTCTACATTGTAGAGTTGATACTCTTGCCTATAAGCAATAAGCAATAATATGTCAACATTGTAATGACTTTTTTGTTTGTTTGTTTTTTTACCCTTTGGGGTATTCAGACAGCCAGCAGTGAGTACATTTAGACTCTCTGTGACACGTCTAGAGGCCACAATCTGCATTCAAAGATGTTCCTATAGAAGCGTTGTCATTGGTCAAAGAAAAAAGAAAAAGATACCTGCAGAAAAGTAGACAGGCAAATCGACCAATTATACAAAGACTCTAGGAAAATCTTTGAAAGAAGATTAGACTAGACTAGATGTGTCACAGAGACTACGTTTTACCCACATAGCTGTCTGAATGCCAACAAAAGGAAAAAGGCTATTAAAATCTTTGAGAAATACTGAAAAAAATATTGCTTATAGCAGCTTTAACCCATTCTGAACGGGAACCCATTTTGGTGTTAGCATCATGTTATGCTTTAGCTATTGAAAAATAGCAGACCTACAAGCTCATAGCACGCCACTCGGTGGCGCGCTACGAGCTTGTAGGTCTGCTATTTTTTGAAAAATCGAAGAACGACTGACATTTTTTAGAATCTGATCTCAGGTCAGAATGGGTTGATCAGACCAGTGTGTGTCCAGTGGAAACCTCGTATGAATCTGATCTCAGGTCAGAATGTAGGGTGCGGGGGGGGGGGGGGGGGGGGGGGGGGTGCGGGGGCACGGGAAACAAAAAAAAGGCAGAGAAGCGATGGAGTGTGTAGGAGGGATGGAGGGATGGAGAGGAGGAGGGAAGGAGGCTGTGGAGGTAATCAGAGGTCAGTGATGGGCGGTCAAGCTGTGCATGTGCATGTGCATGTGTATGTGCGTGTGCGTGTGCGTGTGCGTGTGCATGTGCATGTGCATGTGTGTGTGTGATTGTGTGTCCTACTGTGGTCACCATTCTGTGACAGGCAAACCAAAGTTCTATTGCCCTCACAGTGTGTGTGTGTGTGTGTGTGTGTGTGTGTGTGTGTGTGTGTGTGTGCGCGTGTGTGTGTGTGTGTGTGTGTGTGTGTGTGTGTGTGTGTGTGTGTGTGTGTGTGTGTGTGTGTGTGTGTGTGTGTGTGTGTGTGTGTGTGTGTGTGTGTGCGTGTGTGTGTGTGTGTGTGTGTGTGTGAGGCCACAGTCTGTGTTAACCAATAGGGTTCCTTCACCGGCCGATGAACACAGAGGTAACCGCCGTTTGAATCGGACACCCTAAAAAATCATAGAACAAGTTTTCCAGATGACTACTGTATACTCTACTGTATACTCTACTGTACTCAACAGTGTTTTTATTTTTACTGTGCTGTTATGGAAGTTTTGTTGTTTTTACTACTGATAGACATAGACTATTTTTATGAATTGATTGCATAGGGCCTAAATGGAAACAAGCCCGCAAGACCTTTGTTGGTGCTATACTGTACATCCCTTTAGGACTGAGTGTTTGACTGTACTCTGGTTGCCGTTTATACATTCTGCTTATCAATATTAATCAAATCAATCAACATGAAATCACATTACATTACCACATCTGGAGTGGCCCACAAAACACACTGTGTGATTATTAGTGTGTGGGAGATGCAAAGATACACTGTCTACCATTCATTGTCAATGGAAGCCACGATGCAGCGACGTGAAGTTACGAAGCTAATCCGACGTCTGTATTTACTGCTGCAAAAGATACAAAGCTATACAAACTGAAGCTGAGCTATGGGTTCAACTTCCAGATGCAAAGCTACAAAGACTTCAACTGTTTTCCAAAGTTTCCAATCTTACTATACAAAGAAAGGACAAAGACATGCACATCCAACCCAAACTTGGGCAGGTGCCGAGCGATGAGTAGTATTCAAGGATAAGGAATGAAGACGTTCGCACACTGTGGGCTCCGATGCTAGTGATTAGTACCTTTATTTGCACAAATTAATGACTGTGACGTTTCGAGCACAATGCTCTTCCTCAGACTCAATGTCTCACAGTCTGAGGAAGAGCATTGTGCTTGAAAAGTTAAAAAAATATATATATATAATATATATATATATATATTTCAATGAATCGATTCATATCGTCGGGATTAATATCGATTCAGCGGTTAAAGGTATATTCAGTGATTTCACTTAATTCAAATATCACTTATTTTTGTGTTTTGTTGTGATAATCCTCCCTACTATAGAGTGAGCTGACCAAGGAGTTCCTCCCTGTCCCCAGTTAACCCCTGGGAGTCAAAAAACCGTAGGTTTTGTTTTTGACTCTCTATCCTGATTGGACGAAAGGCTTAGGTCCCAGCCAAAAACGAAACCTAAGGTTTTTTGAGTGAAATCACTGAATATACCTTTAAACCTTCATCACCTGATGAAGGCTTACCTGCTGTCCTAATAAATATTGGCACTCTGGCTATTGGTGTGTGAGGCCACCTTCTTGTTCATTCAAGATCTCCTCTACAGTTTTCTCCCGTGTGCCGGCACCGACACAAGGACTTTGGTGTGCGTATAGATTCTTTGTACACAGTAATTATTATCAATAACAATTATTATTATTATGAATGCATGACTCCTCAGTCAGACTGGGTATAAAGTGCTGTGTCACTACAACGACACTTTGCTCCTCTGTTCTGCCGTTCTGATCTCAGCCTAAAGCCGTCGTGTCACATCAAAAACCCTGTTTCATGGCAAACACTGTCTCTGAACTCTGTGTGTGTGTGTGTGTGTGTGTGTGCGTGTGCATATGCGTGTGCGTGCGGGCGTGCGTGCGCGAGCATGTGCATGTGTTTGTGTGCGGCGGTATACCCACAGTGTAACACTGCGTGCTGTCAATTAAGGGTTTGTTCACATCCTGTGTTGAAGGCTTTGTAGTGATTAGACAATACGTTTCAAAGGTTCCCCATCCCATCCCTGGGAGTCCCATCCCATCCCCTGATATTCTGACAGTTCTGCACCACCTCCTTTAACCCATTCTGACCTGAGATCAGATTCATACGAGGTTTCCACTGGACACACACTGGTCTGATTAACCCATTCTGACCTGAGATCAGATTCTAAAAATGTCAGTCGTTCTTCGATTTTTCAAAAAAATAGCAGACCTACAAGCTCGTAGCGCGCCACTCGGTGGCGCGCTACGAGCTTGTAGATCTGCTATTTTTCAATAGCTAAAGCATAACATGATGCTAACACCAAAATGGGTTCCCGTTCAGAATTGGTTAAAAAGACATTCTTGGTGATCTGCCTCCTTCTTACATTTCCACCAAATTCGATTTGGTCAAAAAATTATCTAAACCTCAGATCAAATGCTTGGCTATGGTGCATATACTTATACCAGCATTCAAATGCGAGTGGGGTAAAAAAAAAAAAAAATTCTGGCCTTCTTTAATTTATTGGTCCCTGTTCGTGGAACGACCTGCAGTCCAGACTAAAATTGGCTTTGAAAGTTCCTTTGAGAAGTTTAGATGTACAGTCCAACACATGTTCGGATATACTAGCCTTTGTCCAGGCCGATATATTTATTATTTATTTTTGTATTTTGTACATTGTGTATTTATTTTGCCCTGCCATTAAAAGATTAGCACTTTGGTGATTTGTTGTAAATATTTCATAGTTACTTTGAGGTGTACGGTAGGATGAATTATTAGCTTTTCTATAATTAAGCAATATTACACGAGAGGGTGTTGTTTAATTATTTTCCGGGCCGTTCGCTCGTCGTCATGAAAGGGGGGCGGGACTGCAACGCTCTATAAATGGTCGTGCCAAATATTATTCCACCAGTGGTTTGGAGCTGTAGTCACAGTTAGAATTCAACGGCAGAGGAGCGGGATGTGACAATCTTTATTTATTTTTTAATTCAAGGAATTTCTTAGATTTGCTTGTTTGTTTTAAAATGTGTTAAACTTGCGCTAGAACACCCGCTACCGCGGTCTGTCTGTCTGTCTGTCTGTCTGTCTGTCTGTCTGTCTGTCTGTCTGTCTGTCTGTCTGTCTGTCTGTCTGTCTGTCTGTCTGTCTGTCTGTCTGTCTGTCTGTCTGTCTGTCTGTCTGTCTGTCTGTCTGTCTGTGTGTGTGTGTGTGTGTGTGTGTGTGTCTGTGTGTGTGTGTGTGTGTGTGTGTGTGTGTGTGTGTGTGTGTGTGTGTGTGTGTGTGTGTGTGTGTGCGCGCGCAAGCGTATTGCATTTATTTGAACACTTAATTAGTCTTCCCAACTTTGATAGTATCAAAGGGTCCTCCAGTAACACTAAACCTCAACCACATCGCTGACTGCTGCTGTTCAATATTTTAACAAACTCTTCCTTGGCGGACGGTCAGACAAACCTCAAACCCCCGCTCTGCATAGCACAGAAGACCGCATCAATGGAGTTATCAAAAGCCTGGGTTTACAGAAAAACCGTGCAGGGCAAAGCATCCAATTTCCATGTTTTATACCGCCAAATAGGAGGTGAAAATAACAGATGTACGTTCCTTTCATTCCATCATGTAACGTTTGACATGGAATGTGCCATCTAAAGGTATTCTGAAGGTACAAGCTCAGAAAGGGACAAAATGTACATGACTCCACTTATATTTAAAGTGAGAACAACCAGGACGTAGGCCTAACTGATGAAGAACGCTTATGCACGCACGCACGCACGCACGCACGCACGCACGCACGCACGCACGCACGCACGCACGACACATGCAGACCACTTCAGCCATGAGCACAGACTGTGTGCTGTTTGTCCCATCATGGAAGACGCTATACAGTACCACTTATTTTGGAGAATCGGCATAAACGTGGCTCAGCCAATCAGTGAGACCAACACTGCAGGGTCTGTCTGTCCTGCACAGACCCACAGCCAATCAGTGAGACCAACACTGCAGGGTCTGTCTGTCCTGCACAGACCCACAGCCAATCAGTGAGACCAACACTGCAGGGTCTGTCTGTCCTGCACAGACCCACAGCCAATCAGTGAGACCAACACTGCAGGGTCTGTCTGTCCTGCACAGACCAACAGCCAATCAGTGAGACCAACACTGCAGGGTCTGTCTGTCCTGCACAGACCAACAGCCAATCAGTGAGACCAACACTGCAGGGTCTGTCTGTCCTGCACAGACCAACAGCCAATCAGTGAGACCAACACTGCAGACAAACACAGATAATAACTGTGCTTGTTCAGCTCTTGGAAACCACACTGACTCCCGGGACGTCTTGGACACAAACGCCAAAAAGTCTGCAGGTGGTTTCTCTTCAAAGGAGAAGTCATGGCGTAGAGGAGTGGGAGTGGACCCAGCTCTGGGCCATAGCCTTATAGAGGAGTGGGAGTGGACCTAGCTCTGGGCCATAGCCTTAGCGATGGACTGTCGTGATTCTTTTCCACCCTAAAACATGACCGTCGGGTATTATTATTATTATATAAAGAGGAAGCATGTTTTAAAAAAAAAGTCTACAGTTAGGGGAAGTGATGATAGTGTGATGTCACTATATCACAGGTTTTTTTTTTTCCATTGGCACGTTTGGGTTTCAGCCTCCAGGAAGAAACCCTAAATACTGCGAGCACATTTAAATGCACGTCTCAAACTCCTAACTTGGATTTTCTTGTCTGGAACTAAAGTAAAATTAGTTTAGCTCACTATCAGACCTTTAAAGAAAAGGGTATAAGCAACGTTTCCTAGTGGAAACCGGTTTAGAAATGAGGGACACATTATGGGGCTAGTATTTAAGAAGTAAACGGGGCTGCGATCACGCTGAGACATTGCCAAAATGTCATATACTGTAAGTATACTGTGTGGATGCCGAGATCCACACAATGCCCTATAGACTATCATGCATGTAGGAAAGAGAATAAAGGTCTTTTCCTTCTTTCTTCCATACCAGTGGTTTTCAAACGGTGGTCCTTGGGGGGGTTCCAGGTCTCTCTACTCTCTAGGTCGTCCTCAGACGAGCCCTCCATCGGCGTCTCCAGTCATCTCGGTTCTCCATACATCTGGCCAGAAAGCACAAAGGATCTTTCTTTAGTACGTCCACGTAGGTAGGTGTGGGACATCCTCTCGATCGATGCCCGTGTGTTGATTCCCAGGTGGTCCCCTGCAGCTAAATGATGGAATGATGGACCATTATAGATCTTTAACTCTTGAGAGCGTAAAGTGAAACCAAACGGACCCATACGGGTCTAGTACACAAGTCTACACAATTTGAGAATGTAGAAGAATTGTTATTTTTGATCAACGTTTGCCAAAAGCATGCAATTGTAGACTAAAACTTTTCCAACGACAACGGAACATTCTTTAGTTTTGGCTCTGATCAAATGGTGTTTCTGTGGTTCAAATGGCAAATAAATAATGGGCCTTGAAATGAAAAGAGTTGAAAAGCACTCTCCTACTGTCTCCTTCCTTCTCTCCTTACTTCTTGTCTGTGACTATGATGCACACACGCACACGCGCACACACACACGCGCACACACACACACACACGCACACACGCACACACACACACACACACACACACACACACACACACACACACACACACACACACACACAGAGGAGTGTTCCAGCAGTCATCTGTGACTGTGACTGGCCGCATAGGGGGCATGCACTGCGCTGGCAGGTGTCTGCATCTCTCAGCTTCCAGTCCAGATGGGGCGCACAGTGTGCGCGGCACGCACGCACGCACATCATGTGTTTGTGCAAACGTGTGCATGTGCGTATGTGCGTGCGTGTGACATCACGTCGACACTTTCCCTCTTAACGCATTCTGGGCGGGAACCCCTTTTGGCGTTAGCATTGCGTTATGCTTTAGCTACTGAAAAATAGCAGATCTATACAAGCTCATATAGCGCGCCACCGAGTGGCGCGCTATGAGCTTGTAGGTCTGCTATTTTTCAGTAGCTAAAGCATAACGCAATGCTAACGCCAAAAGGGGTTCCCGACTGACATAGAAACATGGCTTTTTCAGAAAACTGTCAGGATGTAGAAGACATTTTTAGAATCTGATCTCAGGTCAGAATGGGTTAAATCCCCCCCCCCCCCCTCCCTCCATCTCCCCCCCCCCCCCCCCCCTCCTTTTGACATTTGCCATTCGGTTAAATGTCAATGTGAACATCTTTATTCATGTTTTTTTTCTCACATGCTCTATACCGGTATGGCGGTATAGACACATATACATAAACAACATAGGCCTATATACGCTCAGGTTTTGATAGCACAGCAGAAAGCTGGATGCAATCCTACCTGGAGGGGAGAGAACAGATGGTGGAGGTGAACGGAACACTGTCTGTCCACCCCCCTCCCTCCCTGTGAGCTGTGGCATTCCATAAGGAACACTGTCTGTCCACACCCCTCCCTCCCTGTGAGCTGTGGCATTCCATAAGGAACACTGTCTGTCCACCCCCCTCCCTGCCTGTGAGCTGTGACGTTCCACAAGGAAGCATACTAGGGAATGTTTCTATACAACATACTGTCCATGCCTAACAGAAACAAACTTTTCAGTAGTACCCGTATTGCTTCCAAGATCATCGGACTTCCCACACCAACACTTTCTGATATGAACAATAAGGCCATCACACGTCTAGTACTTTTAATATCAAGTGACAATGATCATCCCCTGTATCGCCTTTTCAACCTCATGCCATCAGGACAAAGATACAGAACCTTGCCATGGAAAAAGGTCCGTTTCAGTATAGGAGTTTTGTCCCCCTCAGCCATCGCGGCATTAAACAAACTGCCCCGCCGATAGGATGGTTCTGAACATTACACAGTGGGGACCTCATGGTTTCCGTATCTTTCCGGTGATAAAATGTCCACCAACGTAATCAAAAAAAGTCAACTAAAAGAACAAGATTACATGCAGGATCTCCTCACTGGTCAACAAAAACCTTGAAGACAAGGAGCCCTTGTACAAGGTCTCCAGACTTCCCAAAACACACTGGTCAAGCTATACTACTTGGCCTCTCTCCCTGAACCCACCTCACCCCTGACCATTTTGACAGGCTGGAATGGCTTAGGGTTGATGACAGAGTAGTACAGCATCTTGCAATGAGCCTGGTCT
>NC_139702.1:12396185-12399434 GCF_964188405.1 Protomyctophum parallelum
ACACACACACACACACACACACACACACACACACACACACACACACACACACACACACTTTAACAAAACACCTTTGTTTTAACCAAAGCATAGCACTTACAGTGTAAGTGCTATGCTTTGGTTAAAACAAAGGTGTTTTGTTAAACATTTAAGTGGTCTATATATTCTGATAGTAACCATTAATAGAGAGTGCATGTGCAGTGCAGTCTGTCTGTTCCGTAGCACGGCTCCACATCTCTCCAGCTCCTTAGTAAAAAAACATTAACCTATTCTGAACGGGAACCCTTTTGTGTTTTTAAGCATTATGCTATGCTTTAGCTATTGAAAAAATAGCAGATCTACAAGCTCATAGCGCGGCACCGAGTGCCGCGCTATGAGCTTGTAGGTCTGCTATTTTTGAAAGATCGTGAAAATGTGGCGCAAATCTTTTATATACATTCTTTCAGAGCGAACGTTTTTAGCTCAAAGCTTTGCTTCATGGCGAGCTCCATGGAACTACATATTTTCAGATGGGGGTCGGTGGCCTATTACATATACTTTTGGGGGTCCTTGACAAGAAAATGTTTGAAAACCACTGACATCAGAAACATAAGTGTTTTTCATAAAAACTGCAGAATTTAGAAGACATTATTTGTAGAATCAGGTCTAAATGTGTTAAAACACAATTCCAGTGGGTCCAATCAGGGGACAGAACCCATTCATCAGCGTGGGTTTTATTATAGTGTTCCACTTCCATTTTGTCTGCTCTTTTTTTCCTTTCCTTTTCTCTCATCATTTCCAGTGCCTCTCTCTCTCTCTCTCTCTCTCTCTCTCTCTCTCTCTCTCTCTCTCTCTCTCTCTCTCTCTTTTTCCAATGTCTCTATCTCATCATTTTCCAACGCCACTGTATCCAGAGTTCTCTCTTTCTGACTGGATTAGATTAGTATACACCGACCAGAACATTAATTTTCTGTTTACTATAAAGTGCCGACGAGATGGCATTATAGGCCTATACTGAACAAACACTCTCTATATAGCAAGGATTACTTTCAGGATACCGAGCCATTAACACTTATTTACAAAACAATCGCTTACAGTTACAGTACAATACAGCACCTTTAAAATCGTTGATATCTTATAGAAAGCTGAATAGGACTATAGCCGAAGGCAATACAAAGATAAGGTGTTTATAGATTGAGCTTACTGGCGATATACAGTAGAACAGAATGTTCTTTTTTGTCCCTTTATCTATGCGTTCATCTATGACAGATTCTGTTATTCCCCAATTTACGATCTGCACTTCTTCAGTCTGCACTTTTGGGGCTCCATTTCCGTCACCGCTATAAACCCCTTATCCCTAAACTTCTTAGCCTTTTTTACTATTTTGCAAAACATGTTTGACTAGTTAAAATGGCCAGTCTATACAAGCTCACACCGTGTCAATGTAGATTGGCTAGTTGAACTATTCAAAAATGTTTTTCAAAAAAGGCAAATAATTCTAGGGATAAGGGGTTTAGCCGTGACGGAAATGGAGCCTATATGGACTCTCATGTGTCCTCTACTCTCTCTACCAGGCAATTAGCCACATACCCTATGGTCTAGTTTAACATATTATATCTCTCTTGACAAGACAAGACATGTCCTCTGCAACCTTTTGGAGTTCAACGTCAGACCATTGTTTGACTCTATGCCGAGACGAGACCCTGTGCATGTTTGGGGTTTATTACTGTAATCTGATAAACCTTCACCACTCTCAGTAAAACAGACCTCATCGGTATGCATATAGCTCTGATTTAAACCTTTTGACATTCACAACCTGGTGAGAATCTCAACACACAAAGGGACAATATACGTGCATGGTTGAATAATATATCTCATGAACGCTATGCACGTTATGTTTATACGGATATCATTGAAGTCACAATGTATTCACCTTTGAAATAAAGTAGCTCATATGATAGTTATCATAGTTATGATAGCTCATAGGGCGACAGTGGATCAGAGAGTGGATAGAGTGGAAACCGATGGGAACCGTGAGCTTTCAGCTGGTGGGCGGCCTGGAGGCCGAGACGTGGAGGCGTCGTCAGGAGGATGGCCTGGAGGCCGAGACGTGGAGGCGTCGTCAGGAGGATGGCCTGGAGGCCGAGACGTGGAGGCGTCGTCAGGAGGGCGGCCTGGAGGCCGAGACGAGGCAGAGGAGGCGTCGTCTGGTGGGCGGCCTGGAGGCCGAGACGAGGCAGAGGAGGCGTCGTCAGGAGGGCGGCCTGGAGGCCGAGACGAGGCAGAGGAGGGCGTCGTCTGGTGGGCGGCCTGGAGGCCGAGACGAGGCAGAGGAGGGCGTCGTCAGGAGGGCGGCCTGGAGGCCGAGACCAGATTGAGGACACTGCAGACTGAGGATGCTGCAGACTGAGGATGCTGCAGACTGAAGTGACACCAGGGATGCTGCAGACTGAGGCGACACCAGGGATGCTGCAGACTGAGAATGCTGCAGACGGAAGCAACACCAGGGATGCTGCAGACTGAAGCGATTCATCTCTGACGGCGAGGACAGCACATCAGCATGCACAGGCATGCCAATCAAAACTTGTGGATTTGTTCATTTTTGGGGGCGATCTTTGGAGAAAACCTGGATAAACTTTTGTAATACAATGGATGTCAGTTTCAGGGGTGAGGTGACACCTTGACATACTTAAACTGGGGTCTTAGAAAGCCTGACAATTATTTAATGATTCCGCGGGGGCCTTATATTAATGAGTAAAAAAATGACTACATGACTGTCAAATAATAATGACTATGACAACGACTCAAATATTCCTCTAATTTACGAGCATTTTGCTCTGACAAAGACACAGTCAGCGTTATGAAAGCAGTTGGCGTGCTGAAACCCAAGCCGGAGCTTATTTAGCCGCATTTTGAGGGAAATGACTCCCAGAGCGACACTTCTATCCCCCCCCCCCTGTTACAGCTATGTCATTAGAGACATGCAGAGTAGACACAACACCACATTAAAGACTGGCTTACACCCCCCCCCCCCCCCTGTTACAGCTATGTCATTAGAGACATGCAGAGTAGACACAACACCACATTAAAGACTGGCTTACACCAAAACACCCGCTGAGAGAGCATGTACGTACAAGCGTGTGTGTGCGTGTGCCGTGTGTGTGCGTGCGTGTGCGACTGTGTGTGCGCGTGACTGTGTGTGCGTGTGAGTGACTGTGACTGTGAGTGACTGTGAGTGACTGAGTGACTGAGTGATTGAGTGACTGAGTG
>NC_139702.1:12399634-12467134 GCF_964188405.1 Protomyctophum parallelum
AAGCTATAATATAAATAATATGCTTGGATGATTTCGATTCATATTAGAAGGAATTTGCGCAACTGTAAAGACTAAACGAAAGTGGGGAGGAGGCTCCACTCCCGCTTTATCGCTTATAGTCATGATCAGAGCTTCCGTTGCTCCTCCAGACTATGTATGACGGAAGCATTTTAAATTTGTGAGAGGCAACAGTCTGGCAACGAGACTGTACCACTGAATCAACGTCAGATCAGGTGCCATGTCATTATTCAGACCTCCCATAATTCCAAACCCTAACTTCAGTCTTAACCGGCCACGCATAGGTTGGACTAAGGCGAGGTCGGACTTATGGGCAGCTGTCCCCAATCAGGTAACAGTTTTATAGGTAAAAAGTGGGTGAATCCCACATTTGTTCCAAGAAAAACAATGAAAGTACAGTTAAAGGTAGGTATTAAATGCTGTCCTTTAAAGGGTTTTCTTCTGTGTGGTTCTTAGATATTTACAAGCCTTTGCCACAAACGGCAAACAACCAACAGGTCTCTCTCTATAGCCGAGGTATATCCTCTCCTTTCATACAGGAGGCAAAGAAAAGCATGTATCTATTCAGTTGCGCGTGTACGCGTGTGGTAAATGGTAAATGGTGCATTTATATAGCGCCTTTATCCAAGGCGCTTTACATAGATTGTGCATTACATTCACCCATTCATACACCGATTGCGGCGGAAGCCATGCAAGGTACCAACCAGCACATCGGGAGCAATTTGGGGTTCAGTGTCTTGCCCAAGGACACTTCGACATGTAGACAGGAGGAGCCGGGATTCGAACCGCCGACCCATGGATCATTGGACGACCTGCTCTACCTCCTGAGCCACAGTCGCCCCCCGTGTGCGTGCGTGCGTGCTTGCGTGCACCAGTGTCTATATGCAGTATGCACATCCATCCACGTATACCCAGGCATTGTAGTACGTATACTGTGCTGTGCCCCATACCGACCCGACCGGTGCTCTAACACCTTGTCTGACTGCAAAATGAGGTTCACCCACAGCAGGGGCTGTGCTTGGCCTTGTGGGGGGGGGGGGGGGGGGGGGGGGGGCATGCCCCCACAGCAGGCGCCGTGCTTGGCCTTGGCGGGGGGTGGGGGGGTGGAGGGGGGGTGGAGGGATCCTATCCCGGCAGAACGCTATATAGCTGGAGCCACTGCGTTTCACTGCACCTCTGATGGAGCCGGCTTGGCTTGCAGGGCTGAATGCATAATAATGCCAAAGCCTGGGATCAGTCTACAGCACAGCCATGCATGCTATGCTGCTGCTGCATGCTTACCGGGGTGACAGATCCAACAATGCAAAGGCGTGGCCACGCATAAGTTGTTTGTATATATACGTGCGCATACATGCATGTTGCCCAGTCAGTGCCTCACAGCAACTGTCAATCACCGCTGTCATGTAAGGTTATGAGCGTTGTGTAGTGAGATGAGGTTTGATTTAAACGCCGAGCTAGGCCGAGCAGAAGGCCTGTATCAGTGGGTATCACACACAGGGAGAAGATGCTATTCCTGCAATATGTCAGACACTCTTGAATGCACACACTCCATGCATGCATACTGTAGCACACTTGCTGACAGACCCAAGACCCACACGCACACACGCAATATACGCGTGCATGCGTGCGCGCACAAACGAGCGAGTGAGCGCACGCATATACACATTACACATGTGCCAGTGCTCGGCGCGGCTCTTGGATATGTTCCATTATAGCAACGCTCCAGTGAGTTTAAATGAATACTCTCCTCCGTCATCATTTAGATAGGCCGAATGAGACAGAGACAGAGAGAAGAATAACAGAGATGGAAAAGTTAGACTTTGGGAGACTCACATTAACACATTCTGAACAGGAACCCATTTTGGTGTTAGCATCATGTTATGCTTTAGCTATTTAAAAATAGCAGATCTACAAGCTCATACGAGCTTGTAGGTCTGCTATTTTTTGAAAAATCAAAGAACGACTGACATTTTTTTTAATCTGATCTCAGGTCAGAATGGGTTAATCAGACCAGTGTGTGTCCAGTGGAAACCTCGTATGAATCTGATCTCAGGTCAGAATGGGTTAAGAGTAAGAACACGACAAGGAGTGGAAAACGTAAAAGTACTAAAAGTAAAGTGAGGGTTTAGGAGAAAGGAAGGTAGGAAGAAGAGAGAAGGGATGTGATGTGTGTGTGTGTGTGTGTGTGTGTGTGTGTGTGTGTGTGTGTGTGTGTGTGTGTGTGTGTGTGTGTGTGTGTGTGTGTGTGTGTGTGTGTGCGTGCGAGGCACTGCAGAGCGAGTGCTTGCAGAGCAGGCAGTGTAGGCTAGTTTGGCCCGCTAACCTTGGAGTGCTAGTAATTGGCACTTAGCATTAAACGGCCTGGCTCCCTCTGGGATAATAATACTGAGGGGAGAGAGAGAGAGAGAGGGAGAGAGAGGGAGAGGGAGAGGGAGAGAGAGAGAGAGAGAGGGAGAGGGAGAGGGAGAGGGAGAGGGAGAGGGAGAGGGAGAGGGAGAGGGAGAGGGAGAGGGAGAGGGAGAGGGAGAGGGAGAGGGAGAGGAGAGGGAGAGGGAGGGGAGAGAGAGAGAGAGAGAGAGAGAGAGAGAGAGAGAGAGAGAGAGAGAGAGAGAGAGAGAGGGAGGGAGAGAGAGAGAGAGAGAGAGATATGTATAAGGAGGTACTGTGTACTTTAGTGTACACTACAGGCTAGGTTTTAGGGAGAGATACTGACTGATATATACTGAGACAGACAGACAGACAGACAGACAGACAGACAGACAGACAGACAGACAGACAGACAGACAGACAGACAGACAGACAGACAGACAGACAGACAGACAGACAGACAGACAGACACTCTCTCTTCTGAATTCGTTATAGGAAATATATGTTCAGGTTGAGAGAATCTCATTTTCTGGGCTTCTGCCTTTCTCAAATCCTGGTTAACACAGGTGGGTTTTCAGGGTGTATACTGCTGAGGGAAAGGGTTGTGCATGCAGGGGTTGGCTCCTCTCTTTCCCCCTCCCTTTGACATCAGCCTTCTACAGTCTCATTAGCTCATAACTGTATTAGTCTTCCTAGCTTGACTCCAGTGAAAGCCTTGCGTTACACCCGGGCGGGAGTTGATGCTTTTTTCCACAAGTAGATTTTCCTATCGATTAGTCTCGTCAGCTTTAACCCAGCATGCACTGGGGTAAAGAGACAGGGGCGTGCAGAGAGTGACACAGAGGCAGGGGATGAAATCCCTGTAAGAGGGCACTTTTGAGACAAAAACTGCGAAAATAGCAGATCTACAAGCTCACATTGGCACTGGGGTGTAGTAGGGACGTGCAGAGAGTGTTACAGAGGCAGGGGTTGAAAATGGAAATCCCGTAAGAGAGGGCACTTTTGGACCAAAGAAATTGCGAAAAATATCAACGCGTCGCAGTGCGACACATTGAGAGCTTGTAGATCAGCTCCCACTGTATACCTTAGACATTTTTAAAGCACAGCTCAAGACCCACTTCTACACCCTTGCTTTTAATTGATCTTTTATTTATTTTTGTTATTCATGTCCTCACTGTATTGCATTACTGCTTGTGTTTTATGCCTTGCTTTTCTTTTTTTTTCTCCATTGCTCTGTAAAGCACTTTGAGCTGCATTTCATGTCATGAAAGGTGCTATACAAATAAAGTTATATTATTATTATTATTATTATTAATTAGCCCGTGGATTCCCATTTGAAAATATATGCCATGCAGGCCAGGACCCCACTAAGAGAAGATGTTTACGGCTCTAGCAGTGCGCTCTGAGAGCGCCCCCCTAGAGGACATCTACGCACCATGCACAAGGGGTGCGCGCGCAAACAAATGGAACCAAATGGACCCGTTAGGGTCCATTTGGTTCCATTTGTTTTTTTCTCAGAGTTACAGAAGGGTCCACTCTCAGAGTTACAGAAGGGTTCAGAAGTTTCATGAGGGTCCAATCCAATTGGTTCCAAACTATCATTTAGCTGGGGACCCCCCTGGTGCTCCCACAAGGACCTCTGGGGGTCCCCGGACCGGACCACACTTTGGGAACCACTGCTTAGAAGAATCACCTGATCGTGTACAGTACATAACTCCACTGCATCCACCGATGCATTATAGGACAGGCTTTCCCAAACGGTGGCGCGCACCCCTTGTGCATGGTGCGTAGATGTCCTCTAGGGGGGCGCTCTCAGAGCGCACTGCTAGAGCCGTAAACATCTTCTCTTAGTGGGGTCCTGGCCTGCATGGCATATATTTTCAAATGGGAATCCACGGGCTAATTAATAATAATAATAATAATAATATAACTTTATTTGTATAGCACCTTTCATGACATGAAATGCAGCTCAAAGTGCTTTACAGAGCAATGGAGAAAAAAAAAAAGAAAAGCAAGGCATAAAACACAAGCAGTAATGCAATAGAGTGAGGACATGAATAAAATAAAAATAAAATCAATTAAAAGCAAGGGTGTAGAAGTGGGTCTTGAGCTGTGCATTAAAAATGTCTAAGGTATACAGTGGGAGTTTGTTCAACGTGGGGGTCCTCGACATGAACACCAAGAAGCCAGAGAAGGCTGGATGCAGATTAAAGGCACTGGCATACCAAAGTGGCACAGTTAGAAGGAAAAGTAAAAAAAAAAAAACCCAAATCCCCACAAGACTCATAACAGGTTGTCGGGAGTTACCTGCCCAGTCAACTGTGCCAGCTGATTCCACTCAGCAATTATGTTTTAACGCAGGCTAATTAAACTTGACCCCCTTGCAGTAGTACGTACGTACGGCGGACCCCACGGTTATGTGCCAGGACTTTCTCCAGTCGTCTTTATTCCATTCTGGACGTGAGCCCCTTGTTGGTGTTTTAAGCATTATGTTATACTTTAGCTATTGAAAACATAGCAGATCTACAAGATCATAGCGTGGCACAGAGTGCTGCGCTACGAGCATGTAGGTCTGCTATTCTTTGAAAAACCGTGAAAATGCGACGCAAATCTTTGATTATATATTCTTTCAGAGTGTTTTAAACTCATATCTTTGCTTCTGGGGAGGTCAACATATATTCAGATAGGGGGTCGGCGGCCAATTACATATAATTCTGGGGGTCCTAGACATGAAATAGTTTTAGAACGACTGACATAGAAACAACGCATTTTTTTCTGAAAACGGTCATGTTTTAGAAGACATTTCGCAGAATCGTCCTCAGGTCAAAATGGGTTAAAGACATCAACAGTGACGTTTTGTTTGCCATGCATGACACGACAATTAAGTGTTGTTTCCTATTCGGTAGAATGGGGGAAATTAATTTAACAATAATATCACACCCCGTCTGCCACCCACTTAGCTCTGAACCACACGATGTGATTGGTGCCAGCTGCCATGCACACAGCCGCCACACAGAGAGCCACAGGTGTGTGTGTGCGTGAACGGCGGCTCTATGCTATCCACTCCAGTTGTGGTGGTTTGTTGTTGATTTCTCTCTGTGTGGCAAACAGAACCCTGGCTGCTCCATTGGGGGGGAGGGGGGGGGGGGGGGGGTTCCAATGGCAAGGCACTGCATGCAAATTGTCCACAGAAGTTTAATGAAGTTAACCCATTCTGACCCGAGATCAGATTCTAAAAAAATGTCTTCTACATCCTGACTGTTTTCTTGAAAAAGCTATGTTTCTATGTCAGTCGTTCTTCGATTTTTTTTCAAAAATAGCAGACCTACAAGCTCATAGCGCGCCACTCGGTGGCGCGCTATGAGCTTGTAGATCTGCTATTTTTCAATAGCGAAAGCACAACATAATGCTAACACCAAAAGGGGTTCCCGCCCAAAATTGGTTAAAGCTGTCTATATGTATCTTGTATACACGCACGCACGCACACACACACACACACGCACGCATACCCACACACACACACACACACACACACACACACACACACACGTACACGCACGTACACACATGCACGCACCCGGTTGGATAGGGCTTAGCGTTTGCACAGTGCTGTGTGTGTTACGATTCGGGAAGGTCGTATACATGGTCCGATATCATTATATCATAATGCTAGATATCATAGGCAAAAACTGCATCGCAGAGATATTCCCGCTATATAAAATACTATTAAAGTATACTCTTCATTTTGTTCTTGGCTCAGGTGCTATAGCAAAGGGTCGGGAGGTCGAGCAGAGCTGTCCAGGAACCGAAACGCTCCTATAGCTTTGTGTCAAAGTGTATCCTTGAACTGAGCAGGTCGTTTGTGCCTTTTTGGCTGGCTCGATAGTCCCTCCCCCTTTCAGAACAACGAGTGGCCCAGGAAATGATCCCCAATGCATTTTTCCCATATAGGCATTTCTTAAATTATTTATTTAAAGACCTTTTAAGCGTCGTATGAAGCCAACTCTTATCGTGACAAATCATGACAACACACAATATTTTGGACCAAACAAAGAAGAAAAACAACGTGTGTTGTAACCTGCCTTTTTTTCTACTTTCTAATTCTTTGTTTGGCCCGGAAAATTGTGTTTGTTGTCATGATTTATCACGACAAGAGTTGGCTTCGTACGACGCTTAAAAGGTCTTTAAATAAATACGTTTTGAAATGTCTATGAGGAAAATGCATTGGGATTCATTTCCTGGGCCACTCGTTGTTCTAAATCTCTGCTAAGTGGCAGTGCTTGTATAGCCATGGGTCAGGCACTTCTATGCAACAACTAACAACACAAGCTATAGTTGTTGAACATGAGCCTTTCCCTCTAGGCTCAACTGTCTTCCAGAGGGTCTCCAGACTATGGCAGTGGTTTTCAACCAGTGGTCCTTTGAGGGGGTTCCAGGTGGTCCCCAGCAGCTAAATGATGTTGGTATAACCAAATGGACCCTTATAGATCCTTAACACTTGAGACTGTACAAATGTTACACTTTTTGTTAAACATCTGCATCACTTAATTTACAAGAATCCCATTGATCCCCATTGATACAGCGCAGTGTTGTTTTTGGCAGCAAATTTCTATTTTAGTTTTAGTCATAGTCTCTTGAATAGTCCCTTCCTAACATTTTAGTCTAGTTTTTATTTGTTGACGAAATTGTCAGTATATTTAGTCTTAGATTTAGTCATCGTAGATTCGTTTTTATTTAGTTTTAGTCAGTGAAAAAAGGTAGTCGACGAACATTTTTCGCCTTAGTTTTAGTCGACGAAAAACAACAGTGATACAGCGTGATTGAGACAGAGAGGCGGCTCCGCTCTGCCTCCACATGTCTGCCATCCTGACAACAGCCTCAGTCGGAGATAACACCCTCCACGCCGTCTCCCAGGCGGGGCTGCTCTGCCTGCGCGATAGAGATATTTTGACTGCACGGTGAAGCCCCGCGTCTACAGCAAAAAGGTGAAGCCCCGCGTCTGCAGCAAAAAGGTGAAGCCCCGCGTCTACAGCAAAAAGGTGAAGCCCCGCGTCTGCAGCAAAAAGGTGAAGCCCCGCGTCTGCAGCAAAAAGGTGAAGCCCCGCGTCTGCAGCAAAAAGGTGAAGCCCCGCGTCTACAGCAAAAAGGTGAAGCCCCGCGTCTGCAGCAAAAAGGTGAAGCCCCGCGTCTACAGCAAAAAGGTGAAGCCCCGCGTCTGCAGCAAAAAGGTGAAGCCCCGCGTCTGCAGCAAAAAGGTGAAGCCCCGCGTCTGCAGCAAAAAGGTGAAGCCCCGCGTCTGCAGCAAAAAGGTGAAGCCCCGCGTCTACAGCAAAAAGGTGAAGCCCCGCGTCTGCAGCAAAAAGGTGAAGCCCCGCGTCTGCAGCAAAAAGGTGAAGCCCCGCGTCTGCAGCAAAAAGGTGAAGCCCCGCGTCTGCAGCAAAAAGGTGAAGCCCCGCGTCTGCAGCAAAAAGGTGAAGCCCCGCGTCTGCAGCAAAAAGGTGAAGCCCCGCGTCTGCAGCAAAAAGGTGAAGCCCCGCGTCTGCAGCAAAAAGGTGAAGCCCCGCGTCTGCAGCAAAAAGGTGAAGCCCCGTGTCTGCAGCAAAAAGGTGAAGCCCAGCGTCTGCAGCAAAAAGGTGAAGCCCCGCGTCTGCAGCAAAAAGGTGAAGCCCCGCGTCTGCAGCAAAAAGGTGAAGCCCCGCGTCTGCAGCAAAAAGGTGAAGCCCCGCGTCTGCAGCAAAAAGGTGAAGCCCCGCGTCTGCAGCAAAAAGGTGAAGCCCCGCGTCTGCAGCAAAAAGGTGAAGCCCCGCGTCTGCAGCAAAAAGGTGAAGCCCCGTGTCTGCAGCAAAAAGGTGAAGCCCAGCGTCTGCAGCAAAAAGGTGAAGCCCCGCGTCTGCAGCAAAAAGGTGAAGCCCCGCGTCTGCAGCAAAAAGGTGCCGTGAGGATAACACCGGGCCGTGTACAGTACGTACGGTACAGTATGTGCAAACAGCAGCCGGACAGTGTTTGTTTTTGGCAGCACATTTTGATTTTAGTTTTAGTCATAGTCTTTTGAATAGTTTTCATTTAGTTTGAGTCACATTTTAGTCACCTGGAATGCGTTAGTGTTAGTCTAGTTTTAGTCGACTAAATGTCATGAGATTTTAGTCAACTAAATCTACAGTTGATTTAGTCGACTAAAATGTATTTTGGTGGGCATTGATGCCGTCGTAAGGACTGTTTTTACACTTGCTGAAAATAGCCGATCTACAAGCTCACAACGCGTCGCAGCGCGACGCGTTGTGAGCTTGTAGATCGAGCTTGTAGATCGGCTATTTTGCAACCAAGTGTAAAATGACTTATACTGGATCTCTTGTCCACTAGTCCCTCCCTAACATTTCAGTCTAGTTTTTATTTGTTGACGAAATTGTCAGTATATTTAGTCTTAGTTTTAGTCATCATAGCACAGTTTTCATTTAGTTTCCATTTAGTTTTCTTCAGTGGAAAAAGGTAGTCGACGAAAATCTTTCGTCTTAGTTTTAGTCATCATAGCACAGTTTTCATTTAGTTTCCATTTAGTTTTCTTCAGTGGAAAAAGGTAGTCGACGAACATTTTTCGTCTTAGTTTTAGTCGACGAAAACAACACTGCAGCCGAACCCCACCAAGCACGTCAGTGACAGTGCAGATAACACCACCATTCAAAGTAGTATAGGACATGTCGATGACAGCCGCAGTGTTGTTTTGGGCAGCACATTTACATTTTAGTTTTAGTCGTATATAGTCTCCCTTCAATAGTTTTCATTTAGTTTCAGTCTCCGGGAATGCTTTAGTCGAGACTATATCTACAGGTGATTTAGTCGACTAAAATGTATTTAGTCAGGCCTTGATGCCGTCGTATAATGACTGTTTTTTACATCATATAAAATAGCCGATCTACAAGCTCACGACACAAAACGCATTGCAGCAGCGTTGTGTAAAATTACTTATATTGGATCTCTTGTGCACTATAGTCCCTTCCAAACATTTTAGTCTAGTTTATATTTCGTGACGAAATTGTCGATATATTTAGTTTTTGTCATCATAGATCCATTTAGTTTAGTCAGCTGGAAGTACCTTCACTAAAGAACGCCGGGACAACGCTCCACACGTCCCAAACTCTTCTCCCTTTATGGCTCCAAAACTATATATGGAATGCACTTCCCGTTAAAATCAGAACTGCAGACTCAGAATCCCAATCTTCCGCCGTAGTCTGAACATCCACCTCTTCAGACTCCATCTTAGAACATAGAACTTGAAGAAGGTTCAACTTATTTAACCTAGATAGCATTTTATGTATAGACATAGCACTATATATACAGTAGTAGTTTCATTATATACTGTACATATTCCACTGTTTAGGTTCTTAGCTTATACTGTACGTATGATTCATGGTGACGATTTTTGAGTGGTGCAACCACTCCTACATCCAGCAATGTCCGTGTACCTGTATGTGTACCTGTATGTATGTGTACCTGTATGTATGTGTGAGCACGAGTGTGCGTGAAATTGGAACGAGAGAAGTATGTGACATGGCTGCCACCTGCTGGACGCAAATCCAACTTCTGACTGCCACGGTCTGTTGAGGCTGCAGCACGCAGGACAGAAACAGATGTTGTGGGCGTCCATCTTGTGCTAAATAATAGCGTCAATGCTAGCGAGCTAAAATATAGCCTTGCTCTAGAAAGCACCAATGTTTCCATCTAGACCACCGGATAATCAGCAAAGACCTTCCGAACATCGCGCTAATTGACCAAACCATGGAGAGCTCCGTAGATTAGGAGTTATTCAGCTTTTAGTTTGCCTGTATAATGGGAGGTGGACGGGACCGCTGTTGTGCAACCCGGTCTAGGTTCGCTAAAGAAGGAAAGGCCGAGCCAAAATAATAATGAAAAAATAGTTCTCAGCGACGCGGATTGATATCCATAATAAAGCTAATCTGACGGAGCAGAGAGAGAGAGAGAGAGAGAGAGAGAGAGGAGGGGGGAGAGAGGGGAGTTGCACCACTCGGTTCACACTGGTGTGATTTTCTGTATACGATGCATTACGGTTATTACCATGTTTTTGTTCTTGCATCTTACTGTAAATGGCTCTGGATTAAGAGTGTGCTAAATGGCCCAGGCCGTAGCGTAACGGTCTGGGCACCGGACTGGTGATCCAGTCGCGGTGTGCCGCGGGTTCGACTCCCGGACCCGACACGGCCTTTACCGCATGTCATCCCCCCATCTCTCTCCCGTTTCCTGTCAGCCTACTTTCTGTCCCTTAAAAAATCAATAAAAGGCGTAAGCCGCAAAAAAAATATCAAAAAAATAAAAAAAAGAGTGTGCTAAATGCCTAACACATGCACAACCCCTAAGTGCCCCCCACAACTACCCACCCACCCCCACGCTCACGTCTGACCACGTGGGCGGTACTCAGCTGGGTGAAGCTGAACAGTTAATTTCCCCCGGTGGGATCAACACAAATAGGTCCAATTAATTATTAACATGACATGTTAGTGAATAAAGCCAGCCAGCCAGCCGGTAGGATATACTGTAGTGATGAGCTGCTTAACGACTTTCAACCTGGCGCCCCTACTTTAGGCATGTAATTATAGGCTAATATGTTTTTAATATTCCGTTTTCAAAACAAATCACACCCGTGTGGAGTGAACAAATCACACCTGTGTGGAGTGAACAAATCACACCCGTGTGGAGTGAACAAATCACACCCGTGTGGAGTGAACAAATCACACCAGTGTGGAGTGAACAAATCACACCAGTGTGGAGTGAACAAATCACACCCGTGTGGAGTGAACAAATCACACCCGTGTGGAGTGAACAAATCACACCAGTGTGGAGTGAACAAATCACACCAGTGTGGAGTGAACAAATCACACCAGTGTGGAGTGAGCAAATCACACCCGTGTGGAGTGAACAAATCACACCAGTGTGGAGTGAACAAATCACACCCTGTGTGGAGTGAACAAATCACACCCGTGTGGAGTGAGCAAATCACACCAGTGTGGAGTGAACAAATCACACCCTGTGTGGAGTGAACAAATCACACCAGTGTGGAGTGAACAAATCACACCCGTGTGGAGTGAACAAATCACACCAGTGTGGAGTGAACAAATCACACCCGTGTGGAGTGAGCAAATCACACCAGTGTGGAGTGAACAAATCACACCCTGTGTGGAGTGAACAAATCACACCAGTGTGGAGTGAACAAATCACACCAGTGTGGAGTGAACAAATCACACCCTGTGTGGAGTGAACAAATCACACCCTGTGTGGAGTGAACAAATCACACCCGTGTGGAGTGAACAAATCACACCAGTGTGGAGTGAGCAAATCACACCCGTGTGGAGTGAACAAATCACACCAGTGTGGAGTGAACAAATCACACCCTGTGTGGAGTGAACAAATCACACCCTGTGTGGAGTGAACAAATCACACCCGTGTGGAGTGAACAAATCACACCCGTGTGGAGTGAACAAATCACACCAGTGTGGAGTGAACAAATCACACCCGTGTGGAGTGAACAAATCACACCAGTGTGGAGTGAACAAATCACACCCGTGTGGAGTGAACAAATCACACCCGTGTGGAGTGAACAAATCACACCAGTGTGGAGTGAACAAATCACACCAGTGTGGAGTGAACAAATCACACCCTGTGTGGAGTGAACAAATCACACCAGTGTGGAGTGAACAAATCACACCCTGTGTGGAGTGAACAAATCACACCCGTGTGGAGTGAACAAATCACACCCTGTGTGGAGTGAACAAATCACACCCTGTGTGGAGTGAACAAATCACACCCGTGTGGAGTGAACAAATCACACCCGTGTGGAGTGAACAAATCACACCAGTGTGGAGTGAACAAATCACACCCGTGTGGAGTGAACAAATCACACCAGTGTGGAGTGAACAAATCACACCCGTGTGGAGTGAACAAATCACACCCGTGTGGAGTGAACAAATCACACCAGTGTGGAGTGAACAAATCACACCAGTGTGGAGTGAACAAATCACACCCTGTGTGGAGTGAACAAATCACACCCGTGTGGAGTGAACAAATCACACCAGTGTGGAGTGAACAAATCACACCCTGTGTGGAGTGAACAAATCACACCAGTGTGGAGTGAACAAATCACACCCGTGTGGAGTGAACAAATCACACCAGTGTGGAGTGAACAAATCACACCAGTGTGGAGTGAACAAATCACACCCTGTGTGGAGTGAACAAATCACACCCGTGTGGAGTGAACAAATCACACCAGTGTGGTGTGAACAAATCACACCCGTGTGGAGTGAACAAATCACACCCGTGTGAAGTGAGGGGCGCTCTTGTCGCCATACATCACATTCCGTGCTCAACCAATCAAATACATCATCACAACTGTCATTCCGGCCAATCACTTTTGTTGTCTCCTATATACAGCTTTATATGACGTTAATTAATACGTTTCTAATGAATGGACAATTTCGAGTGTTTGTGTAAACACAAACATTGCGTAACACAAACATCGATGACAAAGATGAGGACGCAAATTCTGATGAGGTGATGTATGATGATGATATACGATGATAAAAGCGCCCCTCAATTCACAGGGGTGTGATTTTTGAGGGGCGCTAGTCCCTCCTACATATAGAGCCTTTGTCCCCACACGTCTCAATATTTGCCATTGACAATGAAAGGAGACATTAGGTCAAATGTCCATGACGTAAATCTAGCTGGAACTAGTGCTGGTTGTCTAGGCTAGGACCTGCTGCAGTGGTGTCCGATCCCAACTAGTGCTGGTTGTCTAGGCTTAGGACCCGCTGCAGTGGTGTCCGATCCCAACTAGTGCTGGTTGTCTAGGCTAGGACCTGCTGCAGTGGTGTCCGATCCCAAGTAGTGCTGGTTGTCTAGGCTAGGACCTGCTGCAGTGGTGTCCGATCCCAACTAGTGCTGGTTGTCTAGGCTAGGACCTGCTGCAGTGGTGTTCGATCCCAACTAGTGCTGGTTGTCTAGGCTTAGGACCTGCTGCAGTGGTGTCCGATCCCAACTAGTGCTGGTTGTCTAGGCTAGGACCTGCTGCAGTGGTGTCCGATCCCAACTAGTGCTGGTTGTCTAGGCTAGGACCTGCTGCAGTGGTGTTCGATCCCAACTAGTGCTGGTTGTCTAGGCTTAGACCCGCTGCAGTGGTGTCCGATCCCAACTAGTGCTGGTTGTCTAGGCTTAGGACCTGCTGCAGTGGTGTCCGATCCCAACTAGTGCTGGTTGTCTAGGCTTAGGACCCGCTGCAGTGGTGTCCGATCCCAACTAGTGCTGGTTGTCTAGGCTAGGACCTGCTGCAGTGGTGTCCGATCCCAACTAGTGCTGGTTGTCTAGGCTTAGGACCCGCCGCAGTGGTGTCCGATCCCAACTTAAACCGGGATGTTTAACGGAGCTAATTGGAATGGTGGTCTTGGTAAAGCTATGCAAGGTATCTGGGTTGTAAAGCCAGACATCTTGGTTCGTATGTGCTGAGGTGTTGAGGTGTTCTTGATCTTGGGATCTTGTGTCTTGAGTGTGGTGTCTTGGGTCTTGTCCTATGGCGCTCTGGTGTTTAGACAGATATATTGCGTTAGCAAACTAAAAACGGTTGCGTTTTCTTTGTTTTCTTTCCCTTCCACAGGCCGTCTACCCATATATGGATGGATTCGGATCGGTGCAAAGACTGGCCGTGCTCGACTGGTTTCCGATACGACCAAATAAGGGCATATCGGGCTCGTATTGGGAACGACCTTACATTCTCTTCCTTCTGTTTCTGACTGATGTGATCATGTTGACCACGTCCTTTGGCAGTGACCGTGTTCTTCTCTTAAATGGACGTTTCTGCAGTGATTCAACAGAGTTGTCCTTTTTTACATCATGAAATGACTCTTACTGTGTTTACCCGACACTCGTCATTCATATGTTTTCCTCCTCCTATGCACAGCTTTGTGTGTAGCTGTGAATTAGCTTGGATATCCATTGTCTGATGTTCTTTATACAGCAGCTCCTCGAGCCCACCCTGTTTCTTCAGGAACAGTATTTTCTACTTGCTGTTGCTGCCATTCATGGCTGCCAGTTCCCACCTGACGTTGTGTGGGAGTCCCGACTGCTTCAGATTGTGCTGAATAACCGCTAGTTCACACAACGTCTTAAGACTAGGATTCAAGTCCAAGATGTGCAGTTCATCAGGTCTGTCCGATGATCCAAAGAGGATGATCCGATCTCCCACCATGCAGCAGCACATGCTAGTCGTTGAACGTGGGCCATTTCCTCTGGGCTCGACCGTCTTCCAGAGGGTCTCTGGACTGAATTTCCACAGATCAGTGAGGTTCTGATGGTGAAGACCACCAAATATGTACAGCTGTCCATTGTAGGTAAAGGCTGAATGATCCGAGCGTGAGTCTGGAAGACGCCCTGCAAAGCTCAGCCAGGTGCTCAGCCAGGTGTTGGTCTCTGTATCAAACACTCTGATCTGGTTGTTCATGGCATTGTTGAAGGAAGCATATCCCCCAAATACAAACATCTTTGTCCCAATGATGGTGGCCGAGTGGTGTGATGTACCAGGGGGTATACTGCCTCTGGTGTCAATTAAAGACCAGACCATTGTGGCAGTGTCCATCTTGTACATCCTCCATCCCGATCCATAGATAAACATGACCGTCCCCAAGACACAGGCTGAGTGGTTCATCCTGGCCTCTGGTACAGTTCCAGAAACCTTGGGCTTGGACCATCTGTGGGCGTACACATCAAATGCATAAAGCACGTTGCAACATGCAAATGTACTGGACATGTAATGCACACCACCGCCCCCCCAGATGTAGACGATATCCTCTATCAGTACAGCTGTGTGGCCGTAGCGTCTGGATGGAGCCGTGAGGTGGCGGTCTCCTCTTCCAGTCGTCTCTGGGGTCAACTCTCTCCAGCATAAAGCCACTGGGTTGAAGACGTGAACACCAATATGATCCTTGTTCACGTCACGGTACCTTCCATTTCCAAAGGAGTAGATTTGGTCTCCCACGGCAACAGCAGCCTGACTGGCTCCAATAGGTCCTCTGTTTAGATGCTGCGTCCAGCAGAACATTTCTCACAAACAGCTCCTCCGGAGATCAAAGAGGATTCCTCACACCGTTCTCTGTAAAGGAATGGCATCCTATTGTGTGCAACTGGCACTTATATTGGTTCAGTGGTGGAAACATCACACACATTGTGGCCAATCAAAGGAGCCGGCGGCTGTTGCAGCCTAATATGGGCAAACTGTTCGGAGTGATGTCATCAGAAGGCCAAACACCTCCTATCCCATACATGCCATACAGGCCTATGGTGCCCAGGTCCCGTGACATCACGTGACATCGTCAGGGATGTCATAGAAAAATGCCAACTGCTGTCGCAATTAAGCCCATATATGTGTAGCCTGATAGCCTCAAATGTCTAATATCTCCTCCAGTCCAGAGGGATATCCCTTTGGTCTAGTGGTTAAGATGTTGGACTTTCACGTGGGAGGCCCAAGTTCGAATCCCGGGCGTTACATATGGAGATCAATGTCAATATATGGATATTATGTCAGAAACGGTTCTAACATTCCATATCCATCCTTCCTCGATGTCTCCATTTTGACTGATACCTGTCCATTTAAACTCTAGACGGGCCCGCCCCAAAGTTATTTGTGCAGCCGGCAAGAACCAGGCCCGGAAATGAAGGCCCGGCCGTATACCTGGGCCCTCATTAAACCCTGTATTAAACCCTGTATACACTCAAGACACTGCCCCCGCTGCCACCCTTTCATCTCTCATCTCTGACATTCCATATGTAGCTCCAGGCTACTTGTCTATGAAAACCTGCATATCCAGGTGTTAGTCCCACCTCCATATATGGTCACGCCTCGTGACACCACGCCACCTTATATGAACATCTCCATTATTATGAAGATCACGACACTGACCTCATCTAACCCTGGATCACTATACATGGAGAAGACTGGATCATCACCTAGATCTGCATATATGGAGCCGGCCAGCAACTCTACATATGACCTCGAACCCTTACATCTCCATATATGGACCTGACCTCTTCTGCTCATCTGACATCCCATATGTTGATGTGACCTCATCAAACCCTGTACACTCAAGACACGCTCCATATATGGTCAGTACAGAATTCATTCCATATGTTGATGTGACCTCATCAAACCCTGTACACTCAAGACACGCTCCATATATGGCCAGTACAGAATTCATTCCATATGTTGATCTGACTGCCCCATGCCAAAGCGCCAGCGCTCGCCCAGCAGTCTGCCGTCACTTCTCGCCCCTCAGGGCGTCTGCTCTGTCTCTTCCCATAGAGAGCCACAGTGCAGCTCTGTCTCTTCCCATAGAGAGACACAGTGCAGCTCTGTCTCTTCCCATAGAGAGACACAGTGCAGCTCTGTCTCTTCCCATAGAGAGCCACAGTGCAGCTCTGTCTCTTCCCATAGAGAGAGACACAGTGCAGCTCTGTCTCTTCCCATAGAGAGCCACAGTGCAGCTCTGTCTCTTCCCATAGAGAGACACAGTGCAGCTCTGTCTCTTCCCATAGAGAGAGACACAGTGCAGCTCTGTCTCTTCCCATAGAGAGACACAGTGCAGCTCTGTCTCTTCCCATAGAGAGAGACACAGTGCAGCTCTGTCTCTTCCCATAGAGAGAGACACAGTGCAGCTCTGTCTCTTCCCATAGAGAGAGACACAGTGCAGCTCTGTCTCTTCCCATAGAGAGAGACACAGTGCAGCTCTGTCTCTTCCCATAGAGAGAGACACAGTGCAGCTCTGTCTCTTCCCATAGAGAGAGCCACAGTGCAGCTCTGTCTCTTCCCATAGAGAGAGCCACAGTGCAGCTCTGTCTCTTCCCATAGAGAGAGACACAGTGCAGCTCTGTCTCTTCCCATAGAGAGACACAGTGCAGCTCTGTCTCTTCCCATAGAGAGACACAGTGCAGCTCTGTCTCTTCCCATAGAGAGCCACAGTGCAGCTCTGTCTCTTCCCATAGAGAGCCACAGTGCAGCTCAGTCTCTTCCCATAGAGAGAGACACAGTGCAGCTCTGTCTCTTCCCATAGAGAGACACAGTGCAGCTCTGTCTCTTCCCATAGAGAGCCACAGTGCAGCTCTGTCTCTTCCCATAGAGAGCCACAGTGCAGCTCTGTCTCTTCCCATAGAGAGACACAGTGCAGCTCTGTCTCTTCCCATAGAGAGCCACAGTGCAGCTCTGTCTCTTCCCATAGAGAGAGACACAGTGCAGCTCTGTCTCTTCCCATAGAGAGACACAGTGCAGCTCTGTCTCTTCCCATAGAGAGACACAGTGCAGCTCTGTCTCTTCCCATAGAGAGAGACACAGTGCAGCTCTGTCTCTTCCCATAGAGAGAGACACAGTGCAGCTCTGTCTCTTCCCATAGAGAGAGACACAGTGCAGCTCTGTCTCTTCCCATAGAGAGACACAGTGCAGCTCTGTCTCTTCCCATAGAGAGAGACACAGTGCAGCTCTGTCTCTTCCCATAGAGAGAGACACAGTGCAGCTCTGTCTCTTCCCATAGAGAGAGACACAGTGCAGCTCTGTCTCTTCCCATAGAGAGAGACACAGTGCAGCTCTGTCTCTTCCCATAGAGAGACACAGTGCAGCTCTGTCTCTTCCCATAGAGAGACACAGTGCAGCTCTGTCTCTTCCCATAGAGAGCCACAGTGCAGCTCTGTCTCTTCCCATAGAGAGCCACAGTGCAGCTCAGTCTCTTCCCATAGAGAGAGACACAGTGCAGCTCTGTCTCTTCCCATAGAGAGACACAGTGCAGCTCTGTCTCTTCCCATAGAGAGCCACAGTGCAGCTCTGTCTCTTCCCATAGAGAGCCACAGTGCAGCTCTGTCTCTTCCCATAGAGAGAGACACAGTGCAGCTCTGTCTCTTCCCATAGAGAGAGACACAGTGCAGCTCTGTCTCTTCCCATAGAGAGAGACACAGTGCAGCTCTGTCTCTTCCCATAGAGAGACACAGTGCAGCTCTGTCTCTTCCCATAGAGAGACACAGTGCAGCTCTGTCTCTTCCCATAGAGAGAGCCACAGTGCAGCTCTGTCTCTTCCCATAGAGAGAGACACAGTGCAGCTCTGTCTCTTCCCATAGAGAGACACAGTGCAGCTCTGTCTCTTCCCATAGAGAGACACAGTGCAGCTCTGTCTCTTCCCATAGAGAGACACAGTGCAGCTCTGTCTCTTCCCATAGAGAGACACAGTGCAGCTCTGTCTCTTCCCATAGAGAGCCACAGTGCAGCTCTGTCTCTTCCCATAGAGAGCCACAGTGCAGCTCTGTCTCTTCCCATAGAGAGACACAGTGCAGCTCTGTCTCTTCCCATAGAGAGAGACACAGTGCAGCTCTGTCTCTTCCCATAGAGAGAGACACAGTGCAGCTCTGTCTCTTCCCATAGAGAGCCACAGTGCAGCTCTGTCTCTTCCCATAGAGAGACACAGTGCAGCTCTGTCTCTTCCCATAGAGAGCCACAGTGCAGCTCTGTCTCTTCCCATAGAGAGACACAGTGCAGCTCTGTCTCTTCCCATAGAGAGACACAGTGCAGCTCTGTCTCTTCCCATAGAGAGACACAGTGCAGCTCTGTCTCTTCCCATAGAGAGAGCCACAGTGCAGCTCTGTCTCTTCCCATAGAGAGAGCCACAGTGCAGCTCTGTCTCTTCCCATAGAGAGAGACACAGTGCAGCTCTGTCTCTTCCCATAGAGAGAGACACAGTGCAGCTCTGTCTCTTCCCATAGAGAGACACAGTGCAGCTCTGTCTCTTCCCATAGAGAGCCACAGTGCAGCTCAGTCTCTTCCCATAGAGAGAGACACAGTGCAGCTCTGTCTCTTCCCATAGAGAGACACAGTGCAGCTCTGTCTCTTCCCATAGAGAGCCACAGTGCAGCTCTGTCTCTTCCCATAGAGAGCCACAGTGCAGCTCTGTCTCTTCCCATAGAGAGAGACACAGTGCAGCTCTGTCTCTTCCCATAGAGAGAGACACAGTGCAGCTCTGTCTCTTCCCATAGAGAGAGACACAGTGCAGCTCTGTCTCTTCCCATAGAGAGACACAGTGCAGCTCTGTCTCTTCCCATAGAGAGAGACACAGTGCAGCTCTGTCTCTTCCCATAGAGAGAGACACAGTGCAGCTCTGTCTCTTCCCATAGAGAGACACAGTGCAGCTCTGTCTCTTCCCATAGAGAGAGACACAGTGCAGCTCTGTCTCTTCCCATAGAGAGAGACACAGTGCAGCTCTGTCTCTTCCCATAGAGAGAGACACAGTGCAGCTCTGTCTCTTCCCATAGAGAGACACAGTGCAGCTCTGTCTCTTCCCATAGAGAGAGACACAGTGCAGCTCTGTCTCTTCCCATAGAGAGAGACACAGTGCAGCTCTGTCTCTTCCCATAGAGAGCCACAGTGCAGCTCTGTCTCTTCCCATAGAGAGAGACACAGTGCAGCTCTGTCTCTTCCCATAGAGAGACACAGTGCAGCTCTGTCTCTTCCCATAGAGAGAGACACAGTGCAGCTCTGTCTCTTCCCATAGAGAGAGACACAGTGCAGCTCTGTCTCTTCCCAGAGAGAGACACAGTGCAGCTCTGTCTCTTCCCATAGAGAGCCACAGTGCAGCTCTGTCTCTTCCCATAGAGAGACACAGTGCAGCTCTGTCTCTTCCCATAGAGAGACACAGTGCAGCTCTGTCTCTTCCCATAGAGAGCCACAGTGCAGCTCTGTCTCTTCGAGAGCCACAGTGCAGCTCTGTCTCTTCCCATAGAGAGCCACAGTGCAGCTCTGTCTCTTCCCATAGAGAGACACAGTGCAGCTCTGTCTCTTCCCATAGAGAGAGACACAGTGCAGCTCTGTCTCTTCCCATAGAGAGACACAGTGCAGCTCTGTCTCTTCCCATAGAGAGACACAGTGCAGCTCTGTCTCTTCCCATAGAGAGACACAGTGCAGCTCTGTCTCTTCCCATAGAGAGACACAGTGCAGCTCTGTCTCTTCCCATAGAGAGCCACAGTGCAGCTCTGTCTCTTCCCATAGAGAGAGACACAGTGCAGCTCTGTCTCTTCCCATAGAGAGAGACACAGTGCAGCTCTGTCTCTTCCCAGAGAGAGCCACAGTGCAGCTCTGTCTCTTCCCAGAGAGAGCCACAGTGCAGCTCTGTCTCTTCCCATAGAGAGACACAGTGCAGCTCTGTCTCTTCCCAGAGAGAGCCACAGTGCAGCTCTGTCTCTTCCCATAGAGAGAGACAGTGCAGCTCTGTCTCTTCCCATAGAGAGCCACAGTGCAGCTCTGTCTCTTCCCAGAGAGAGCCACAGTGCAGCTCTGTCTCTTCCCATAGAGAGACACAGTGCAGCTCTGTCTCTTCCCATAGAGAGACACAGTGCAGCTCTGTCTCTTCCCATAGAGAGAGACACAGTGCAGCTCTGTCTCTTCCCATAGAGAGAGACACAGTGCAGCTCTGTCTCTTCCCATAGAGAGAGCCACAGTGCAGCTCTGTCTCTTCCCATAGAGAGACACAGTGCAGCTCTGTCTCTTCCCATAGAGAGACACAGTGCAGCTCTGTCTCTTCCCATAGAGAGCCACAGTGCAGCTCTGTCTCTTCCCATAGAGAGAGCCACAGTGCAGCTCTGTCTCTTCCCATAGAGAGCCACAGTGCAGCTCTGTCTCTTCCCATAGAGAGACACAGTGCAGCTCTGTCTCTTCCCATAGAGAGAGCCACAGTGCAGCTCTGTCTCTTCCCATAGAGAGAGACACAGTGCAGCTCTGTCTCTTCCCATAGAGAGACACAGTGCAGTCCCAAGCAGGGAGTTTTACATTAAGTCATTTTCGTTCCAACCGAGCAATAACTTCTCTCCTTGCCGCCATTGTCACTTTCACTTTGGTAAAAACTATAATGTGAAAGTTATCGCCAGTGCATTTAAACTGCTATAGAGAGTGAACGTCGCCAGTGATTATCGATAGTCTCTTACAGAGGTGGCAATAGGTGCTATAATTCTCTCTCTCTCTCTCTCTCTCTCTCTCTCTCTCTCTCTCTCTCTCTCTCTCTGTAAAAGGGAATGCAGATATCGAACGCCCGGCTGTTTATTGAATAGAACTGTGCCAGACTGCCAGCCATATCGTGCGTGCCTCAAATGGAATCCGAAGCGGCCGTTTAACCTGCTAAAGCATTGCCTGTACTGTACACAGAGATATATCCTATCTAACCTGGGCAATGCAGATAAGCCATCTATAAAAAGCGGCTTCATACGCTCCACAAATGCATTCATTTATAAGTCGTATTCATTCTCAAAATTGCACTGGGTATATAAACTCTTGCCGTGGAGTATTAATCAGCATCGCAGTGTGTTGATATAATAATTACAAATATAAAAGCTAAAATAAACGATTTAAGATAAATCGATAAACAATTACTCATGGTGATGACCTCTGGTCAGCCAGGTTCTAAAGCGACCCCGTGCACACAGTGTATCCTTAAATGAGGTACAGGGGCCCAGTTCTAGCAAGTTTACTAACAAACTCTATAGGCACTTTAACCCATTCTGACCTGAGATCAGATTCATACGAGGTTTCCACTGGACACACACTGGTCTGATGAACCCATTCTGACCTGAGATCAGATTCTAAAAATGTCAGTCGCTCTTCGATTTTTCAAAAATAGCAGACCTACAAGCTCGTATCGCGCCACTCGGTTGGGCGATATGAGCTTGTAGATCTGCTATTTTTAAATAGCTAAAGCATAACATGATGCTGACACCAAAATGGGTGCCCGGTCAGAATGGGTTTAACCCATTTAGACCTGTTTCTATGTCAGTCGTTCTCTCAAACATTTTCACGTCAAGGACCCCCAGAATTATCTGTATTTGGCCGCTGAAAATATGTTGTTGTTCCGGGGACTGCCCAGAAGCAAAGATCTTAGTTAAAAAGTGTTCTTGCTCTGAAAGAATATATATTCAAAGATTTGCGCCACATTTTTGCGATTCTTCAAAAATAGCAGACCTACAAGCTCGCTATAGATTGTAGCTTGTAGATCTGCTATTTTTCAATAGCTAAAGTATAACATAATGCTTAAAAGCACCAACAGGGGTTCCCGCCCAGAATGGGTTAAGTGTGAGCCAATTATTTGATCATGCACCCAGAGGTCCAAGCCAATAAATAAGAGATGCAATTTGGACAATCTCCAATTATGGCTACAGTACATATCAGAACAGATGCCAACGTAAGTCACGTCTCTCTGTGAGAGAGGCCCACCCAACCTTATGATACTGAATGTGATGCCTCTCTGTGACAGAGAACCACTCAACCTTATGATACTGAATGTGATGTCTCTCTGTGACAGAGAACCACCCAACCTTATGATACTGAATGTGATGCCTCTCTGTGACAGAGAACCACCCAACCTTATGATACTGAATGTGACGTCTCTCTGTGACAGAGAACCACCCAACCTTATGATACTGAATGTGATGTCTCTCTGTGAGAGAGAACCACCCAACCTTATGATACTGAATGTGATGTCTCTGTGACAGAGAACCACCCAACCTTATGATACTGAATGTGACGTCTCTCTGTGACAGAGAACCACCCAACCTTATGATACTGAATGTGATGTCTCTGTGACAGAGAACCACCCAACCTTATGATACTGAATGTGATGTCTCTCTGTGACAGAGAACCACCCAACCTTATGATACTGAATGTGACGTCTCTCTGTGACAGAGAACCACCCAACCTTATGATACTGAATGTGATGTCTCTCTGTGACAGAGAACCACCCAACCTTATGATACTGAATGTGATGTCTCTCTGTGACAGAGAACCACCCAACCTTATGATACTGAATGTGATGCCTCTCTGTGACAGAGAACCACCCAACCTTATGATACTGAATGTGATGCCTCTCTGTGAGAGAGAACCACTCAACCTTATGGTACTGAATGTGATGCCTCTCTGTGACAGAGAACCACTCAACCTTATGATACTGAATGTGATGCCTCTCTGTGAGAGAGAACCACCCAACCTTATGATACTGAATGTGATGTCTCTCTGTGAGAGAGAACCACCCAACCTTATGATACTGAATGTGATGCCTCTCTGTGACAGAGAACCACCCAACCTTATGATACTGAATGTGATGCCTCTCTGTGACAGAGAACCACTCAACCTTATGATACTGAATGTGATGCCTCTCTGTGACAGAGAACCACTCAACCTTATGATACTGAATGTGACGTCTCTCTGTGACAGAGAACCACTCAACCTTATGATACTGAATGTGATGTCTCTCTGTGACAGAGAACCACCCAACCTTATGATACTGAATGTGATGCCTCTCTGTGACAGAGAACCACCCAACCTTATGATACTGAATGTGATGTCTCTCTGTGACAGAGAACCACCCAACCTTATGATACTGAATGTGATGTCTCTCTGTGACAGAGAACCACCCAACCTTATGATACTGAATGTGATGTCTCTCTGTGACAGAGAACCACTCAACCTTATGATACTGAATGTGATGTCTCTCTGTGACAGAGAACCACCCAACCTTATGATACTGAATGTGATGCCTCTCTGTGACAGAGAACCACCCAACCTTATGATACTGAATGTGATGTCTCTCTGTGACAGAGAACCACCCAACCTTATGATACTGAATGTGATGCCTCTCTGTGACAGAGAACCACCCAACCTTATGATACTGAATGTGACGTCTCTCTGTGACAGAGAACCACCCAACCTTATGATACTGAATGTGATGCCTCTGTGACAGAGAACCACCCAACCTTATGATACTGAATGTGATGCCTCTGTGACAGAGAACCACCCAACCTTATGATACTGAATGTGATGTCTCTCTGTGACAGAGAACCACCCAACCTTATGATACTGAATGTGATGTCTCTCTGTGACAGAGAACCACTCAACCTTATGGTACTGAATGTGATGCCTCTCTGTGACAGAGAACCACCCAACCTTATGATACTGAATGTGATGCCTCTCTGTGACAGAGAACCACTCAACCTTATGATACTGAATGTGATGTCTCTCTGTGACAGAGAACCACCCAACCTTATGATACTGAATGTGATGTCTCTGTGACAGAGAACCACCCAACCTCATGATACTGAATGTGATGTCTCTCTGTGACAGAGAACCACCCAACCTTATGATACTGAATGTGATGTCTCTCTGTGACAGAGAACCACCCAACCTTATGATACTGAATGTGATGTCTCTCTGTGACAGAGAACCACCCAACCTTATGATACTGAATGTGACGTCTCTCTGTGACAGAGAACCACCCAACCTTATGATACTGAATGTGATGCCTCTCTGTGACAGAGAACCACCCAACCTTATGATACTGAATGTGATGCCTCTCTGTGACAGAGAACCACCCAACCTTATGATACTGAATGTGATGTCTCTCTGTGACAGAGAACCACCCAACCTTATGATACTGAATGTGATGTCTCTCTGTGACAGAGAACCACCCAACCTTATGATACTGAATGTGATGTCTCTGTGACAGAGAACCACCCAACCTTATGATACTGAATGTGATGTCTCTCTGTGACAGAGAACCACCCAACCTTATGATACTGAATGTGATGTCTCTGTGACAGAGAACCACCCAACCTTATGATACTGAATGTGATGCCTCTCTGTGACAGAGAACCACCCAACCTTATGATACTGAATGTGATGCCTCTCTGTGACAGAGAACCACCCAACCTTATGATACTGAATGTGATGCCTCTCTGTGACAGAGAACCACCCAACCTTATGATACTGAATGTGATGTCTCTCTGTGACAGAGAACCACCCAACCTTATGATACTGAATGTGATGCCTCTCTGTGACAGAGAACCACCCAACCTTATGATACTGAATGTGATGCCTCTCTGTGACAGAGAACCACCCAACCTTATGATACTGAATGTGATGTCTCTCTGTGACAGAGAACCACCCAACCTTATGATACTGAATGTGATGCCTCTCTGTGACAGAGAACCACCCAACCTTATGATACTGAATGTGATGTCTCTCTGTGACAGAGAACCATCCAACCTTATGATACTGAATGTGACGTCTCTCTGTGACAGAGAACCACCCAACCTTATGATACTGAATGTGATGTCTCTCTGTGACAGAGAACCACCCAACCTTATGATACTGAATGTGATGCCTCTCTGTGACAGAGAACCACCCAACCTTATGATACTGAATGTGACGTCTCTCTGTGACAGAGAACCACCCAACCTTATGATACTGAATGTGATGCCGAGTACCATAGCAACTATCACCTGTGATAAACATAATGGTAGCTTGAAGAACATGTGTTATTTTCACTACAATTTCTGTCTTCCTCTCCATATGGAAACGCAAACATGCATGGAGACATGCACGCATGCACGCATGCACACGCATGCACGGCACGCAGGCACAAACACATGCACGCATGCACGCACAAACCCACGCAGGCACAAACACACACACGCACGCATGCACAAACACACGCAAGCACAAACACACGCGTGCACGCTCGCGTAACTTCTTCAACATACTCTTACTTCTATAGTGAATAAGCCTATAGCCATGGTTTCGCATGACGCTCGTACTTCACGAGCTTCATGGCTTAACTTCCGGCTGTTTTACGCGATCGCTACATTTACAGTACAGTGTAAACGTGTACGTAAACATTCAGATTTAAAATATAAAGTACTCACCACGTGGGCCACGGGTGTTAGACATTTGCTGGTACAGCGATTATAGCGTTGCTGCATTCCGTGTTGTTTAATAAAAAGCTTTTTTATCCGAGCTGTTCATTTGCCATTGGCTTTCAACTACGCGCCCCTATCGGTCGGGAGGAGTGTGGCACTCGGTGTGTTCGATATAGGCACGCTGACTGCCCTGCCAATACAGACTAATAGGCGAGCCGTGGGGCGTTCAGATAAAAAAGCGTTTGCTCTGTATATGTAGCGATCGCATAAAACTAGCTTCAGTTGCATCATTACTGTCATGATAATCATGACATGATGACTGATGACATGATGACATGATGACATGATGACATGATGACTGTCATGATAATCATGACAGTAATGATGTCATGATGACATGATGACATGATGACATGATGACTGTCATGATAATCATGACATGTTCCAGGGCTAGAATAAGCCAAACCAGTGTAAAAAAAAGTACTGATCTCATATACTCTCTTCTCAAATTTCCAACTCACTTGCCACACAGCTACATGGCAAAATGAACAACTTATCATCCACTGTCACAGCACCCGTTTTAATTGCGCCGTAACTCCACAAAGTTGACGTTGTTTTTGTAACTAGTCTGTTTGTGCATAATAAAGCCCACCAGTAATTAATACATGTGCCAAATTAGAATCCTGCCAAAACCCAATTTAGAAAGGATTACCTATGCATGGCTAGGTTTGTCATCACTCAGGGTATGTACTGTACTGTAGTCACAAGCAAACCTCCGTGAATCTGAGCCTGTCGTCTCTGCTTGTTGTGCTGCATCGGTGTCAAAAAAAGTAAAGAAAACAGTTGCTTGGTTGTTAACCCATTCTGACCTGAGATCAGATTCTAAGAAATGTCTTCTACATCCTGACAGTTTTCCATTCTGACCTGAGATCAGATTCTAAAAACGTCTTCTACATCCTGACAGTTTTCTGAAAAAGCTATGTTTCTATATGTCAGTGGTTCTTCGATTTTTCAAAAATAGCAGGACCTACAAGCTCGTATCGCGCCACTCGGTGGCGCGCTATGAGCTTGTAGATCTGCTATTTTTCAATAGCTAAAGCATGACGTGATGCCAACACCAAAATGGGTTAATAACCTAATGCACCTTTTTATAGAGTACGGGAGATTGTACGGGAAATAGCAATTAAGTTAAAAGTCTCATCCCATGTACAGCCAGGCTCTGAGCAGAGCACGCATGAGGCACATCTTTGATATTTGATTAATATAGCAGGTACATGTACTTGCAACGGAAATGTTGAGCAGCGTTTGTAAAAAATTAACAGCACTGCATACATCGTGCCATCGGGAAATGCATCTCCCTGCAGTGATATGAAGTGAAGAAGAGGATTAGGATTTAAGCAAGATGAAGAACGCATGAGGGGAGGAAAAAAAACGAATTAAACCATTCTGCGCGGGAACCCCTTTTGGTGTTTTAAGCATTATGTCATACCTTATAGCTATTGAAAAAATAGCAGATCTACAAGCTCATAGCGCTGCACCAAGTGCCACGCTATACGAGCTTGTAGATCCGCTATTTTTTTATATATATATTCTTTCAGAGCGAACGTTTTTAATTTGAACTCAAATCCTTGCTTCTGGGAGGTCCCCCTGTGTATATGAACAACATATTTTCAAATGGGGGTTGGCGGCCAAATACAGATAATTCTGGGGGTCCTTGACATGAAAAAGGTTGAGCACCGCTGACACATAGAAACATACTGTAGTGTTCAGAAAACCTTTTGGATTTAGAAGACATTTTTTTTATTGAATCGGCAGTCCTAAATGGGTTAAAAAACTTTGGACAAACTGACACTGTAAAGTACAGTCTATACCGACGGTAGTCTCTCTCACTCAACACTCACACACTTCCTTCTTCAATCTGCCCCCCCAGGGACTTAATTATTGCCACAGATGAGTAGAAAGTAGCTCCCCTTATTATATTATTAACACGGCTTCATTTGCCTTCTAATATTCACGGATATTTCTTGTTAGGGAGAAAAAAGGAAAAGAAAAAACAGCAAAAGAAAGAACTCTTTGATTGAAAAGGAGAAAAGGGGGGAGTATGGTTGAAATATGAAAAGGAGAAAAGGGGGGAGTATGGTTGGAAAAAAAGGATCTTTGTTCCTGTGCTGTCAGGAAGAGACAGGGGGAGAGACGGCATGAGGTGACGGAACCCAACGGCCCCGCAGGTCTCTGCCTTTGAAGAGCAGGGGTATTATTTAACCCATTCTGGCCTGAGATCAGATTCATATGAGGTTTCCACTGGACACACACACTGGTCTGATCAACCCATTCTGACCTGAGATCAGATTCTAAAAATGTCAGTCGTTCTTCGATTTTTCAAAAATAGCAGACCTACAAGCTCGTATGAGCTTGTAGGTCTGCTATTTTTCAATAGCTAAAGCATAACATGATGCTAACACCAAAATGGGAACCCCTTTTGGTGTTTTAAGCATTACGTTGTGCTTTAGCTATTGAAAAACAGCAGATCTACAAGCTCATATAGCGCGGCACTCGGTGCACTACGAGCTGGTATAGGTCTGCTATTTCTGAAAAATCGTGAAAATGTGTTACAAATCTTTGAATATATTCTTTCAGAGCGACTCAAATCCTTGCTTTCAGGGAGGGGTCCCTGGAACTATACTACAGTACTACTTGAGAACGACTGACATACTGTATAAACTTAGGGTTTTTCAGAAAACTGTCAGGCTTTTAGAAGGCATTTGTAGAATCGTCCCCAGGTCTAAATGGGTTAAAATTAACAAGTCTCGCCTTCTGCCCTCAACCCGCCACCTTATATTCTTCTCTCTATTTGTTCTCTTTGTCTTTCAATATTCTCCACCAGCAGGTCCTCTTCTAATCTATTCTTTTCATCTTATGTGTGTGCGTATGTATGCACTCGCGCATGTGTGTGCGTGCATGCCCGTGTGCGTGCCTGCATGCGTGCCTGCATGTGTGCGTGCCTGCATGCGCACTCGCATATGCTCATACTATGAGCATTGGTGTCCATGGGTGTCATATAGCATGGGTGCCATACGAGCTTGTAGATCTGCTATTTTTTGAAGAATCGTGAAAATGTGGCGCGAATCTTTTGAATATATATTCTTTCAGAGCGAAGGTTTTTTAACTAAAATCTTTGCTTCTGAAGGGAGGGGGTCCCTGGAACAACATATTTTCAGAAGGGGGTCGGCGGTCAATTACATCCTTGACATTACATTGTTTGAGAACCACTGATATAGAAACATAGTTATTTCAGGGGAAAAAATGGTCATGTCTAAATGGGCTAGTCTAGTGCTCATAATACTATACAGTACAGGCCTGCAATATTATACAAACATACTCGCCGATGACCAGAGATGTGAAGATGTCATTCAGAATGTTCCCTCTGATTGACATGTACATGCAGGCAGTGGTGGAAAGTAACTAAGTACATTTACTGTACTGTACTTGAGTACAGTTTTGAGGTATTTGTACTTTACAGGAGTATATGTCCAGTTTTCAGTACTTGTACTTCTACTCCATTACATCTCAGAGCCAAAATGTGTACTTTTGCTCCACTACAGTTATTTGAAAACTGTCGCTACTATAGTTACTTTGGCAAATTTAATTTTGATTAGAGAACATATACCGTAAACCACTTCAACCCGATACATTTCGGCCGTATGAAAATGATCAGATTAGATCGGCTATTTTCAAAAGATTATGCGCACATTTTGAACTTGTGAAACGAGACATTCTGCAATAATGAGTACTTTTACTACTTTTAGTACATTTTGATGCCGATACTTTTGTACTTTTACTCGAGTACACTTTGAAAACAGGACTTCTACTTGCAACAGAGTACATCTACATTGCAGTGTTTATACTTTTACTTAAGTTAAATATTTGAGTACTTTTTCCCACCACTCTCGATCGTCACACCGTGGGGAAACTGGGGATATAGTTTAGTTATAGATCGTCACACCGTGGGGAAACTGGGGATATAGTTTAGTTATAGATCGTCACACCGTGGGGAAACTGGGGGATATAGTTTAGTTATAGATCGTCACAGCGTGGGGAAACTGGGGATATAGTTTAGTTATAGATCGTCACACCGTGGGGAAACTGGGGATATAGTTTAGTTATAGATCGTCACACCGTGGGGAAACTGGGGATATAGTTTAGTTATAGATCGTCACACCGTGGGGAAACTGGGGATATAGTTTAGTTATAGATCGTCACACTGTGGGGAAACTGGGGATATAGTTTAGTTATAGATCGTCACACCGTGGGGAAACTGGGGATATAGTTTAGTTATAGATCGTCACACCGTGGGGAAACTGGGGATATAGTTTGGTTATAGATCGTCACACCGTGGGGAAACTGGGGATATAGTTTAGTTATAGATCGTCACACCGTGGGGAAACTGGGGATATAGTTTAGTTATAGATCGTCACACCGTGGGGAAACTGGGGATATAGTTTAGTTATAGATCGTCACACCGTGGGGAAACTGGGGATATAGTTTAGTTATAGATCGTCACACCGTGGGGAAACTGGGGATATAGTTTAGTTATAGATCGTCAGACCGTGGGGAAACTGGGGGTATAGTTTAGTTATAGATCGTCACACCGTGGGGAAACTGGGGATATAGTTTAGTTATAGATCGTCACACCGTGGGGAAACTGGGGGATATAGTTTAGTTATAGATCGTCACACCGTGAGGAAACTGGGGATATAGTTTAGTTATAGATCGTCACACCGTGGGGAAACTGGGGATATAGTTTAGTTATAGATCGTCACACCGTGGGGAAACTGGGGATATAGTTTAGTTATAGATCGTCACACCGTGGGGAAACTGGGGATATAGTTTAGTTATAGATCGTCACACCGTGGGGAAACTGGGGATATAGTTTAGTTATAGATCGTCACACCGTGGGGAAACTGGGGATATAGTTTAGTTATAGATCGTCACACCGTGGGGAAACTGGGGATATAGTTTAGTTATAGATCGTCACACCGTGGGGAAACTGGGGATATAGTTTAGTTATAGATGGTCACACCGTGGGGAAACTGGGGATATAGTTTAGTTATAGATGGTCACACCGTGGGGAAACTGGGGATATAGTTTAGTTATAGATGGTCACACCGTGGGGAAACTGGGGATATAGTTTAGTTATAGATCGTCACACCGTGGGGAAACTGGGGATATAGTTTAGTTATAGATGGTCACACCGTGGGGAAACTGGGGATATAGTTTAGTTATAGATCGTCACACCGTGGGGAAACTGGGGATATAGTTTAGTTATAGATCGTCACACCGTGGGGAAACTGGGGATATAGTTTAGTTATAGATGGTCACACCGTGGGGAAACTGGGGATATAGTTTAGTTATAGATCGTCACACCGTGGGGAAACTGGGGATATAGTTTAGTTATAGATCGTCACACCGTGGGGAAATTGGGGATATAGTTTAGTTATAGATGGTCACACCGTGGGGAAACTGGGGATATAGTTTAGTTATAGATCGTCACACCGTGGGGAAACTGGGGATATAGTTTAGTCATAGATCGTCACACCGTGGGGAAACTGAGGATATAGTTTAGTTATAGATCGTCACACCGTGGGGAAACTGGGGGATATAGTTTAGTTATAGATCGTCACACCGTGGGGAAACTGGGGATGTAGTTTCGTTATAGATCGTCACACCGTGGGGAAACTGGGGATATAGTTTAGTCATAGATCGTCACACCGTGGGGAAACTGGGGATGTAGTTTAGTTATAGATCGTCACACCGTGGGGAAACTGGGGATGTAGTTTCGTTATAGATCGTCACACCGTGGGGAAACTGGGGATATAGTTTAGTTATAGATCGTCACACCGTGGGGAAACTGGGGATATAGTTTAGTTATAGATCGTCACACCGTGGGGAAACTGGGGATATAGTTTAGTCATAGATCGTCACACCGTGGGGAAACTGGGGATATAGTTTAGTCATAGATCGTCACACCGTGGGGAAACTGGGGATATAGTTTAGTCATAGATCGTCACACCGTGGGGAAACTGGGGATATAGTTTAGTTATAGATCGTCACACCGTGGGGAAACTGGGGATATAGTTTAGTTATAGATCGTCACACCGTGGGGAAACTGGGGGATATAGTTTAGTTATAGATCGTCACACCGTGGGGAAACTGGGGATATAGTTTAGTTATAGATCGTCACACCGTGGGGAAACTGGGGATATAGTTTAGTTATAGATCGTCACACCGTGGGGAAACTGGGGATATAGTTTAGTCATAGATCGTCACACCGTGGGGAAACTGGGGATATAGTTTAGTTATAGATCGTCACACCGTGGGGAAACTGGGGATATAGTTTAGTTATAGATCGTCACATCGTGGGGAAACTGGGGGATATAGTTTAGTTATAGATCGTCACACCGTGGGGAAACTGGGGATATAGTTTAGTTATAGATCGTCACACCGTGGGGAAACTGGGGATATAGTTTAGTTATAGATCGTCACACCGTGGGGAAACTGGGGATATAGTTTAGTTATAGATCGTCACACCGTGGGGAAACTGGGGATATAGTTTAGTTATAGATCGTCACACCGTGGGGAAACTGGGGGATATAGTTTAGTTATAGATGGTCACACCGTGGGGAAACTGGGGATATAGTTTAGTTATAGATCGTCACACCGTGGGGAAACTGGGGATATAGTTTAGTTATAGATCGTCACACCGTGGAGAAACTGGGGATATAGTTTAGTTATAGATCGTCACACCGTGGGGAAACTGGGGATATAGTTTAGTTATAGATCGTCACACCGTGGGGAAACTGGGGATATAGTTTAGTTATAGATCGTCACACCGTGGGGAAACTGGGGACATAGTTTAGTTATAGATCGTCACACCGTGGGGAAACTGGGGATATAGTTTAGTTATAGATCGTCATACCGTGGGGAAACTGGGGATATAGTTTAGTTATAGATCGTCACACCGTGGGGAAACTGGGGATATAGTTTAGTTATAGATCGTCACACCGTGGGGAAACTGGGGATATAGTTTAGTTATAGATCGTCACACCGTGGGGAAACTGGGGATATAGTTTAGTTATAGATCGTCACACCGTGGGGAAACTGGGGATATAGTTTAGTTATAGATCGTCACACCGTGGGGAAACTGGGGATATAGTTTAGTTATAGATCGTCACACCGTGGGGAAACTGGGGGATATAGTTTAGTTATAGATCGTCACACCGTGGGGAAACTGGGGATATAGTTTCGCTGTGCAATCAAAGTTATCTGAAACCATGATGGCATCGCATCCATCTTCATTATGTAGATCCATATGATTACGTATTCCACTCAGGAGATGCATCTAATTCATTCATTCATTCAGAATATGCATCTAATTCAACATCTTACTTTAACCCATTCTGGGTGGGAACACCCTTTTGGTGTTTGAAAGCATTATGTTATGCTTTAGCTATTGAAAAATAGCAGATCTACAAGCTCATAGCAACTTGTAGGTCTGCTATTTGTTTTTTAAATCGTGAAAATGTGACTCAAATCTTTGAGTTTCAGTTTTTAACTCAAATCTTTGCTTCTGGAGGGTCCCTCCCTGCCTGGAACAACATATTTTCAGATGGGGGGTCGGAGGCATATTACATATAATTCTTGGGGTCCTTGACATGAAATATTGAGAACCACTGATATAGAAATATGAGTTTATTTTTTATTTTTATTTTAAAAAGACATTTTTTTTTCAGGCCTAAATGGGTTAAACATTAAGAAACCTCCAGTATTAAATCTGCCGGGAATCGCATGCAATGCATTATTTATACTTCTTTGAGCTACACAGGGGGGAAATGACATCTCTTTTCATGTTCGCCTAGTCATTTGCATCATTCATATAACATACATACTGCTACCGTACGTATGCTGATGCTATGCTCAGGCATGTCTTTGTATTGCTGGAATTTTCAACTGTACAGTACATGCTGTTGGCATAGCACACCGTACAATATATGATTATCTACTATGAAATCTATTATGTAGGCCTATACTTGCCTCTTCTTCCATGGGGAATTTGTCAGTGAAAAATGAGAGTTGAGGGTCGGACCACAGAGAATACCCAAGTGGAAACACAATACACGTACAGCACCGTTCAGATATATACAAAACACAATACACGTACAGCACCGTTCAGATATATACAAAACACAATACACGTACAGCACCGTTCAGATGTATACAAAACACAATACACGTACAGCACCGTTCAGATATATACAAAACACAATACACGTACAGCACCGTTCAGATATATACAAAACACAATACACGTACAGCACCGTTCAGATATATACAAAATGTGCAGGGCAATGTTGTCGGCATATTTGAATTTGGTGTCATGGTGTGTGAACGTGCGCCGAATTTTGGAGTGAGAGAGAGAGAGATGGAGAGAGAGTGAGAGAGATGGAGAGAGAGAGAGAGAGATGGAGAGAGAGTGAGAGAGATGGAGAGAGAGTGAGAGAGATGGAGAGAGAGTGAGAGAGATGGAGAGAGAGAGAGAGTGAGAGAGATGGAGAGAGAGTGAGAGAGAGTGAGAGAGCCACTATGGAGGCAACATTGTACACAAATCCTAACAGTCTCCTGAGCAGTGTTGTTTTCGGCGACTAAAACTAAGACGAAAAATGTTCGTCGACTACCTTTTTTCACTGACTAAAACTAAATAAAAACGAAATAAAAACGAATCTATGATGACTAAAACTAAGACTAAATATACTGACAATTTCGTCAACAAATAAAAACTAGACTAAAATGTTAGGAAGGGACTAGTGGACAAGAGATCCAGTATAAGTCATTTTACACTTGGTTGCATGCTGAAAATAGCCGATCTACAAGCTCACAATATTTTCAGCAAGTGTAAAAACAGTCATTACGACGGCATCAAGGCGCGCCAAAATAAAATTTAGTTGACTAAATCACCTGTAGATTTAGTCGACTAAAAGCTTATGACATTTAGTCGACTAAAACTAGACTAACACTAAGACATTTCCAGGTGACTAAAATGTGACTAAAACTAAATGAAGTTTCAGTCCAAAGACTATGACTAAACTAAAATCGAAATTTTCTGCCAAAAACAACACTGCAGTCTCCTAAGAGGGCGCTGGAGTCTGACGGCAATTTTTTTGCACATGTCCTACGTTTGCTGGTGCTATACTGTAGATCTGAAAAATGGACTTGGTCTTGCACTGAACTTTGCACTATTACATTTCACCAGCACTATATTGCACTTGGGTTATTGTACAGTATTGATATTTATTTGTTGCCAGTGGTAAAGCTCTAAACTGAATTTCGTTGTTTCATGCAAGCAATGACAAATAAAGATTTATCTATCTATCTATCTATCTATCTATCTATCTATCTATCTATCTATCTATCTATCTATCTATCCCGCGAGAGATTGCTGCAGGGAAGAGGGGAGGTTGATAATAATGTTGATTTTTCTCCAGATATGTCTCTCTGAAAATCACCTTTTCTTTAGACATCTTGGGAATATTGTGTGCATGGCTTGTGATGACCGGGTCCAATATTTCCGTCCAGTGACCATGGAGCTAAAGCATGGTTCACAGTCACTCTTCCATTGGAATGAATAGACCTGCTTCCCAAAGTAAGTGAACCGGAGATGGCAGGTCTTGCTACTTTTGTCTTGGACTGTAGCACTGCACAGCTGCAACACACACACACACACACACACACACACACACACACACACACACACACACACACACACACACACACACACACACACACACACACACACACACACACACACACACACACACACACACACACACACACACACACACACACACACACACACACAGGGATAATGAAATTGTCATCATACAATAAAAACGCAAATGCTAATGAAAGTTAAAAGTCATCAAAGTCTGCGTTCCCTGCTGTGTAACGGCTGACCTCTAAAAACCAGTGGTCAGATCGCGGACGTTAGATATAGCTGGCAGAGCAGGACGCATGTCTCTTTCTGTCGGGACTCAGGATCCTTCCATTTGAGTGAAGGGAATGAAAAATGGAAGTGCAGGCATGAGGAAGGGGTACAGTATAGAAAAAGCGATATGACATAATCCAAACTGAGACTGGCTGCTGTACGCGTGATATCTTGTTTCCCAGACTCTGCAGACTCAATCAATAGACCCCAGTGAGCGAGGAGGAATAAACGCGCACGCGCACACGCACGCACCGTCGCACACACGCACGCACGCACATCACACGCATATAAAACACACGCACACACGCACACACACACACACACACACCTGTCACTATGGAGAAGTACAGGTTTAAGGATGCATGCTCTGAAGCATCGTTCTGGCTGTCCTGTTCTGGAACTCAAGGAGACATTGATCTTTCCTACCTCCGAGCGAGAGAATATGGAGTGTATATATATCTGTCTCCTGGTGTGAACTCAATTCAATATGATCAGAGAATATGGAGTGTATATATATCTGTCTCCTGGTGTGAACTCAATTCAATATGATCAGAGAATATGGAGTGTATATATATCTGTCTCCTGGTGTGAACTCAATTCAATATGATCAGAGAATATGGAGTGTATATATATCTGTCTCCTGGTGTGAACTCAATTCAATATGATCAGAGAATATGGAGTGTATATATATCTGTCTCCTGGTGTGAACTCAATTCAACATGATCAGAGAATATGGAGTGTATATATATCTGTCTCCTGGTGTGAACTCAATTCAACATGATCAGTTCAATATGGTGTTTATTGGCATGCCGTGTGAAAAAAACAAACATTGTGACACGGCAGATCATTGTACACACATTGAATGTGTGGACACGTGCTTCTGTCCAATAATATTAACCCTTTCAGGCCTGACGTCGAGATTAAAATAAATAAATAAATCTAAATCATGACAATTTTCTGAACATTATAACGATTTTTCAAAAATAGCAGACCTACAAGCTCGTAGCGCGCCACTCGGTGGCACGCTATGAGCTTGTAGATCTGCTATTTTTCAATAGCTAAATTATAACATAATGTTTAAAAAGGGGTTCCCGCCCCAAAATGGGTTAAAGATGGTGTGCCATGATTTTTGTACCGTTTGTATGTGTCTATGGAGTTAATATTACTCTAAATGGACCCCCAGGTGTGGTTAGAATATTGAAATGATGTCTTCCCTGTTTAGATTGAACCCAGGATGCAAAACCACAGAGTAGACTTAAGAATTTAATAACAGAAAAAAACACACGCACGCGCGCACACACACACACACACACACACACACACACACACACACACACACACACACACACACACACACACACACACACACACACACACACACACACACACACACACACACACACACACACACAGTGAGTGTGTGAAAAATTAGTCCAGTCTTATAGGAGGTGTGTTGATTGGGGGAAATGTTCTCAGGTGTGAAAGTGAGTGTTGAAATATAGTGGCCCTCTGGAGTGAGTGTTGAAATATAGTGGCCCTCTGGAGTGAGTGTTGAAATATAGTGGCCCTCTGGAGTGAGTGTTGAAATATAGTGGCCCTCTGGAGTGAGTGTTGAAATATAGTGGCCCTCTGGAGTGAGTGTGGGAATATAGTGGCCCTCTGGAGTGAGTGTTGAAATGTAGTGGCCCTCTGGAGTGAGTGCTGAAATATAGTGGCCCTCTGGAGTGAGTGCTGAAATATAGTGGCCCTCTGGTGTGAGTGTTGAAATATAGTGGCCCTCTGGAGTGAGTGCTGAAATATAGTGGCCCTCTGGTGTGAGTGTTGAAATATAGTGGCCCTCTGGAGTGAGTGTTGAAATATAGTGGCCCTCTGGAGTGAGTGTTGAACTATAGTGGCCCTCTGGAGTGAGTGTTGAAATATAGTGGCCCTCTGGAGTGAGTGTTGAAATATAGTGGCCCTCTTGAGTGAGTGTTGAACTATAGTGGCTCTCTGGAGTGAGTGTTGAACTATAGTGGCTCTCTGGAGTGAGTGTTGAACTATAGTGGCCCTCTGGAGTGAGTCTTTAAATATAGTGGCCCTCTGGAGTGAGTGTTGAACTATAGTGGCTCTCTGGAGTGAGTGTTGAACTATAGTGGCCCTCTGGAGTGAGTGTTGAAATATAGTGGCCCTCTGGAGTGAGTGTTGAACTATAGTGGCCCTCTGGAGTGAGTGTGGAACTATAGTGGCTCTCTGGAGTGAGTGTTGAACTATAGTGGCCCTCTTGAGTGAGTGTTGAAATATAGTGGCCCTCTGGAGTGAGTGTTGAACTATAGTGGCCCTCTGGAGTGAGTGTTGAACTATAGTGGCTCTCTGGAGTGAGTGTGGAAATATAGTGGCCCTCTGGAGTGAGTGTTGAACTATAGTGGCCCTCTGGAGTGAGTCTTTAAATATAGTGGCCCTCTGGAGTGAGTGTTGAAATATAGTGGCCCTCTGGAGTGAGTGTTGAACTATAGTGGCCCTCTGGAGTGAGTGTTGAACTATAGTGGCCCTCTGGAGTGAGTGTTGAACTATAGTGGCCCTCTGGAGTGAGTGTTGAACTATAGTGGCCCTCTGGAGTGAGTGTTGAACTATAGTGGCCCTCTGGAGTGAGTGTTGAACTATAGTGGCCCTCTGGAGTGAGTGTTGAACTATAGTGGCCCTCTGGAGTGAGTGTTGAACTATAGTGGCCCTCTGGAGTGAGTGTTGAACTATAGTGGCCCTCTCCTTCGTCAAAGTTGCTCATCCCTGTCATAGATGAGGAGCCAGTTTATATTCCCCAACAATCGTTATATCCACTTGGGTTGTTTCCGTTTTTCTCATCCTCTGGATTATCTCTTTATCTCGTTTGAAGCCATGTCGATCAGCTTGGATTCACTTCTTACGTTTTGCCGTCTGACCGGGGAAGTTCTCTCTCATCTGAGTTTAGCCTTTGGGGGTCACGAGTGAGTGATTGAGATTGAAATAAGTCTCTGCATGGCGCTTAAGATTGAGATGTATCTTGAATTTAAATGTTCCCCTTTTCAAGTTGAAATCATTCCCCACTGTAGACTCAGCCCCATGAAGCACTGATCAGGATTCTTATTTATTTTGTACCTGCAATTAAGCTCTGCAACACTTGGGTCAAAAGCTCAAAGTAGGGTGTTTTATCCTGCAGATTAAGACAGATAAAGGTTCCTCAGAGGTACTCAAAGGTACTTGACTCGGAGAGATTGATATTCCATTGCTGCACATTCACCGTAGGCAGATTTAAATTAAATAGCCCAGTGAGTGACTTCCCCACACTGGCCAAACTATGCTTTTACTTTGCAAAACTGAGTATTCTCATTCGGTGTGCATGGCCTCTATAGTGAAATGCGGATCGAGCCTAGTCCCTATATATATATATATCCTATATAGCTTGTATAAATACAAACTTTTTTGTGGCAAAAAGCGCTCAAACTTTCTTTCTTTTCCTGCCTTGATCTCCCTTTATTTTTCGCGTTGGATATAATGACATGATGGGAACTACGCACAAAAAACTTCACACACTTTTTATTATTATTAATATTATCTTTTACAAATTTAACTCACATTTTTATCTGTAAACTGACAATAAAGCTGATTCTAACTTCATCTAAAAAGCATTATCATAAAACTAAGGAACAGACAAATACAGTACAGTACAGTACAGTAGAGTACGTGTGTGTGTGTGTGTGTGTGGTGTCACTGCAGGGGGGGGGGGGGCAGCTGGATATTGACAGGGATACTGTTAAGTATGTTTGTCTCTTGCACACACACACACAGCATCTTTGTTTTCATTCTTCACCTGGCCCCTCTCTCTCTCTCTCTCTCTCTCTCTCTCTCTCTCTCTCTCTCTCTCTCTCTCTCTCTCTCTCTCTCTCTCTCTTCTCCTCTCTCCTCTCTCTCTCTCTCTCTCTCTCTCTCTCTCTCTCTCTCTCTCTCTCTCTCTCTCTCTCTCTCTCTCTCTCTCTCCCCCTCCATCCCGCCATCTCCCTTTGGAAAAGCAATTGGTTTCCTCTGTCTGCAAAGTGTGTGTGTGTGTGTGTGTGTGTGCGCACGTGCGTGACTGCGTGCAAGTGTATGTGCGCGTGCATGTGTGTGTGTGCATGCTCGTCTTTCTCAGAGAAACACACTGTCTGAGACACACATGGACCATCTCTGTTTCTCTCCCTGCCCTCAGTCTGCCCTTCCTCCAGAGTCTATACGGTCAGTGCTCTGACTCCCTGTCCTCAGTCTGCCCTTCCTCCAGAGTCTATACGGTCAGTGCTCTGACTCCCTGTCCTCAGTCTGCCCTTCCTCCAGAGTCTATACGGTCAGTGCTCTGACTCCCTGTCCTCAGTCTGCCTTCCTCAGAGTCTATACGGTCAGTGCCCTGACTCCCTGTCCTCAGTCTGCCCTTCCTCCAGAGTCTATACGGTCAGTGCCCTGACTCCCTGTCCTCAGTCTGCCCTTCCTCCAGAGTCTATACGGTCAGTGCTCTGACTCCCTGTCCTCAGTCTGCCCTTCCTCCAGAGTCTATACGGTCAGTGCCCTGACTCCCTGTCCTCAGTCTGCCCTTCCTCCAGAGTCTATACGGTCAGTGCCCTGACTCCCTGCCCTCAGTCTGCCCTTCCTCCAGAATCTATACGGTCAGTGCCCTGACTCCCTGTCCTCAGTCTGCCCTTCCTCCAGAGTCTATACGGTCAGTGCTCTGACTCCCCTGTCCTCAGTCTGCCCTTCCTCCAGAGTCTATACGGTCAGTGCTCTGACTCCCTGTCCTCAGTCTGCCCTTCCTCCAGAGTCTATACGGTCAGTGCTCTGACTCCCTGTCCTCAGTCTGCCCTTCCTCCAGAGTCTATACGGTCAGTGCTCTGACTCCCTGTCCTCAGTCTGCCCTTCCTCCAGAGTCTATACGGTCAGTGCTCTGACTCCCTGTCCTCAGTCTGCCCTTCCTCCAGAGTCTATACGGTCAGTGCTCTGACTCCCTGTCCTCAGTCTGCCCTTCCTCCAGAGTCTATACGGTCAGTGCTCTGACTCCCTGCCCTCAGTCTGCCCTTCCTATAGAAAAATAGCAGACCTACAAGCTCATAGCGCGCCACTCGGTGGCGCGCTATGAGCTTGTAGATCTGCTATTTTTCAATAGCTAAAGCACCAAAATGGGTTCCCGCCCGAAAATGCGCTGCACGCGGTGCCCTTTTTTTCACTTGAGCACCTGCCCCTCTAAATGTCTGTGCACGCCACTGCCTCCAGTGCCACGTCATAGACCCAAACAAGGCCTGTCCGGGACCCGTTCTACTTACTAGGTTATGTTCACCATAGTCTGGAAATGTGGCTTTTTCAAAATAAGAGCTCAACTGGGAAAAATGCTGGCGTGAATTAGATCCTAATTTTTCAATAATTAATGCTATAGCAGGCTAAGTGTTAACATCCTTACATGATGTTTCCCCCCATGCGTTCGCATGCCCTTACAGCGAATAGCATTAGTTTCCGGTTGCTTTTCGGCAGGGTGCGTATACCTTGGTAAGACATACTAACAAATCCGACAGGCACCGGTAAGAATGTACCCGTGGGTTGCAGGTTTAAAACTAACCCGTGGCTCCCGACCGGGGTTGCAGTCAGACAGATATTTTGTGAAGCCACTAAGGAAATCGGACTTCCTGAAAGTTCATATAATGGCCTGTTGTGGCGCTGTCATTGGGCCAAAAAAAACCCCGGGAACTACCCATAGATCCGAAGTCCCGTTAGTCCGAACATGCACTGCTCCCGTGCTTGCGGTTAGGTTTAGGTTTGCTCCCGTGCTTGCGGTTAGGTTTACGTTAGGGTTAGAGATAGGGATAGTAATTTAGGAACAATGAACCTTCTGACTAATGACATGTTACCAAAAAACCCATAGCCCCATAGAGGTCCATGTATTTGGGCCCAACTTCACCTAGACTGTATTACCTTAATACACATGGTCATGAATACTTTCTGCTTCCAGTCATTATAGTTTAAAGTCTCATTTCTCATGTCATAATATTCTTTTTGGAAAATTTGAGTATAAGCACTCTAAAAATGCAATCCATTAGTATTATTTTCCTTTCCTTTCTTTTTTTGCCCAATCCAGTCCTTATACCATGCACCTGTGGATCTCTGTGGATGTCTTTGTTCTCGGTGTGTAATGTAAGTGCACATAATATGGTTCAATGCATTCCTTGGGAGTATACTGCACATTAAACGCAATCTCGTTACCACGCCTGGCTGCCTGGCTGTCTGCTGGGGCTCGGCACAGCAGCCTGCTCCCATGGCTACCACCCCACTGTTTACATGTCTGATTCCAGCCTCCTCCTAATTCTGCTTCTGCTGCATGGGGGGGAAATCATGTTTAAATTCACCCAGCGCCTTTTCTATACGTGGGAGACGCTTGATCCAATGTTGTTGTTGTTGTTGTTGTTGTTGTTGTTATCCCTGGAGTGGTGAAAACGCGGGAACATCATATCATACTGCTGTGTGTGCAGCTTCCTGGATTTGGTTTAGACCGGAGTAATTATAGTAAGAGAGTGGCGACACTATAGCGTTGACTCCCATTGTAACAAGGGAATGCGGAAGTGCTCATTCTATCTCAATGGGATAGTTCCAGCCAAAGGAGCAATGTTTGGAACTATAGCCCATAGGCACCCGCTTTGTCTCAATGGGATAGTTCCAGCCATAGGAGCAATGTTTGGAACTATAGCCCATAGGGCACCCGCTTTGTCTCAATGGGATAGTTCCAGCCATAGGAGCAATGTTTGGAACTATAGCCCATAGACACCCGCTTTGTCTCAATGGGATAGTTCCAGCCATAGGAGCAATGTTTGGAACTATAGCCCATAGGGCACCCGCTTTGTCTCAATGGGATAGTTCCAGCCATAGGAGCAATGTTTGGAACTATAGCCCATAGACACCCGCTTTGTCTCAATGGGATAGTTCCAGCCATAGGAGCAATGTTTGGAACTATAGCCCATAGGGCACCCGCTTTGTCTCAATGGGATAGTTCCAGCCATAGGAGCAATGTTTGGAACTATAGCCCATAGACACCCGCTTTGTCTCAATGGGATAGTTCCAGCCATAGGAGCAATGTTTGGAACTATAGCCCATAGACACCCGCTTTGTCTCAATGGGATAGTTCCAGCCATAGGAGTAATGTTTGGAACTATAGCCCATAGGGCACCCGCTTTGTCTCAATGGGATAGTTCCAGCCATAGGAGCAATGTTTGGAACTATAGCCCATAGACACCCGCTTTGTCTCAATGGGATAGTTCCAGCCATAGGAGCAATGTTTGGAACTATAGCCCATAGGGCACTCGCTTTGTCTCAATGGGATAGTTCCAGCCATAGGAGCAATGTTTGGAACTATAGCCCATAGACACCCGCTTTGTCTCAATGGGATAGTTCCAGCCATAGGAGCAATGTTTAGAACTATAGCCCATAGACACCCGCTTTGTCTCAATGGGATAGTTCCAGCCATAGGAGTAATGTTTGGAACTATAGCCCATAGGGCACCCGCTTTGTCTCAATGGGATAGTTCCAGCCATAGGAGCAATGTTTGGAACTATAGCCCATAGACACCCGCTTTGTCTCAATGGGATAGTTCCAGCCATAGGAGCAATGTTTGGAACTATAGCCCATAGGCACCCGCTTTGTCTCAATGGGATAGTTCCAGCCATAGGAGCAATGTTTGGAACTATAGCCCATAGGGCACCCGCTTTGTCTCAATGGGATAGTTCCAGCCATAGGAGCAATGTTTGGAACTATAGCCCATAGGGCACCCGCTTTGTCTCAATGGGATAGTTCCAGCCATAGGAGCAATGTTTGGAACTATAGCCCATAGACACCCGCTTTGTCTCAATGGGATAGTTCCAGCCATAGGAGCAATGTTTGGAACTATAGCCCATAGACACCCGCTTTGTCTCAATGGGATAGTTCCAGCCATAGGAGTAATGTTTGGAACTATAGCCCATAGGGCACCCGCTTTGTCTCAATGGGATAGTTCCAGCCATAGGAGCAATGTTTGGAACTATAGCCCATAGACACCCGCTTTGTCTCAATGGGATAGTTCCAGCCATAGGAGCAATGTTTGGAACTATAGCCCATAGGGCACCCGCTTTGTCTCAATGGGATAGTTCCAGCCATAGGAGCAATGTTTGGAACTATAGCCCATAGACACCCGCTTTGTCTCAATGGGATAGTTCTAGCCATAGGAGCAATGTTTGGAACTATAGCCCATAGACACCCGCTTTGTCTCAATGGGATAGTTCCAGCCATAGGAGTAATGTTTGGAACTATAGCCCATAGGGCACCCGCTTTGTCTCAATGGGATAGTTCCAGCCATAGGAGCAATGTTTGGAACTATAGCCCATAGACACCCGCTTTGTCTCAATGGGATAGTTCCAGCCATAGGAGCAATGTTTGGAACTATAGCCCATAGGGCACCCGCTTTGTCTCAATGGGATAGTTCCAGCCATAGGAGCAATGTTTGGAACTATAGCCCATAGACACCCGCTTTGTCTCAATGGGATAGTTCCAGCCATAGGAGCAATGTTTGGAACTATAGCCCATAGACACCCGCTTTGTCTCAATGGGATAGTTCCAGCCATAGGAGCAATGTTTGGAACTATAGGCCATAGGCACCCGCTTTGTCTCAATGGGATAGTTCCAGCCATAGGAGCAATGTGTGGAACTATAGCCCATAGACACCCGCTTTGTCTCAATGGGATAGTTCCAGCCATAGGAGCAATGTTTGGAACTATAGCCCATAGGCACCCGCTTTGTCTCAATGGGATAGTTCCAGCCATAGGAGCAATGTTTGGAACTATAGCCCATAGGCACCCACTTTGTCTCAGTGGGATAGTTCCAGCCATAGGAGCAACGTTTGGAACTATAGCCCTTATGGCACCTGCTTTGCGGCGAGATCAAAGCGTGTAACTATACTCTCCTACTAGATTACTCTGGTTTAGACTAGAGCAGGGGGTTCTTAAACGGTCGTGCGTGCCGTGCGTGCACCCCTTGTGGTGCGCAAACACCCTCCAGGGGGTGCATGCGGGACATGAAAAGGGTAATGGCGGTTTTGTGGTGTTATTTAACACAAATAACACAGGCGTCTTACTGGTTTATAGTCCATGTTTTGATAGCCGAGTGCCGTTAGCATCCCGGTGTAAATTGTGACACTGGACCGCGCCATCTTAACTTGTGCGCGCATCCAAGTGCGTTCTATGTTCTGCTTTTAATGGCCTTAATCTCCAAATCGGCACAATTACTGTTGTTTCTGGTCAAAACAAGGTTTTTCAACGGCCGACAGCCGGCGTCGTGATATTTTCTGCACCCAGCGAGAGAACAACAACCGGTCAAGACACCACACAATTCAATTCAAAGGGCTTTATTGGCATGAGAAAACCACACACACACATCATCGTAACATCCGGTTATTTGGCTCTTCAAAATAAGGGTTGAAAGGGGAAAAACCTTGGCAATGCGCGATATATACATCTATTTAAACTTCCAGTGGTGAAATGTCCCTTTAAGCCCAGGTACTGCACAGAAACTCAGACACACACACACACACACGCGCGCGCGCACACACACACATCTACAAGCTCATAGCGCGCCACCGAGTGGCGCGCTACGAGCTTGTAGGTCTACACGCACACACACACACACACACACACACACACACACACACACACACACACACACACACACACACACACACACACACACCTGCACTTTTCCATTCTATGGAACTTGCTCTGCAGTGTATTATCCAGGGTCTTTCTAGGTGTCAACCCACTTGCTTATGTGTCAATACAGCTTTCATTCAGCCTGCAACAACAACAACAACAACAACAACCCTTTACTTCTCTGGTTTTTATTTAGCAGTGTGTGGCTTTCTTCCTTCACGCTTTGTTAGTTACTAGTGTCCGTCTGTCCGTCCACCAATTTGGTCACATTACAATTACAATTTAGGCATTTAGCAGACACTCTTAATCCAGAGCGACTTTCAATAAGCAAGAACACAAAACATGGTAATACATTAAAACATAAAAAAGTCATCATGAATCCTATGTAAGCTTAACCAATTCTGAACGGGAACCCGTTTTGGTGTCAGCATCATGTTGTGCTTTAGCTATTGAAAAATAGCAGATCTACAAGCTCGTAGCGCGCCACCGAGTGGCGCGCTACGAGCTTGTAGGTCTGCTATTTTTGAAAAATCGAAGAACGACTGACATTTTTAGAATCTGATCTCAGGTCAGAATGGGTTAATCAGACCAGTGTGTGTCCAGTGGAAACCTCGTATGAATCTGAGCTCAGGTCAGAATGGGTTTAAGGACCTAACAGTGGAATATCTATCTAATGAAACTATGCACTATTATATGCTAAATATATATATACACTAAACTATATGCCTGTGCATACGCCAGCCTGTATAGGAGGTCGAGGCTACAGGGCAAGTACTACGGCAAGTGCTATGGGCTAAGAATTAAACATGGAGTCTGAAGAGGTGGGTTTTCAGACTGCGGCGGAAGGTTGGGAGTGAGTCTGCAGTTCTGATTGTAATGGGAAGTGCATCCCATTCATCTGCATCCTGGAATACCATTGGTGCACACATTCAAATCATATGCCTGTATTGTAAATGTTGATGATCATATCAGTGTCAAGTTACTGTCTTGTTAATTCATTCATGTATTCACGTACTTGCTTTCAGCTCACCCACCCACCCACCCTGCACTCACTCACTCACACACCCACCCACCCACTCACTCACTCACTCACCCACCCACCCACCCACGATGTAGCCGATGTTCACGCTCACAATGCGTCGCATCCCCAAAGTAGAACTATAACGTATAACTCAAATAATTGCAGTGGGGTAAGAGTATACACATTTTGCCTCTGAGATGTAGTGGAGTAGAAGTAAAAGTATTGGAAATACTCAAGTAAAGTACAGATATACCTCAAAATTGTACTTAAAGGGACACTTCACCCTTTTTGCTAAAAAATATATGTTAATGGCATTTAGGAGCTTTAGAACACTTTCCTGGGGGTCTTTAGGTGTGTAATATGTGGTTTTAGATATTTTAGATTGTATCAGTGAGCCCAGTGTCTCTGATGTCATGGACACTGGGATCACTTATTTCCTGGACTACATGTGTACTCAGTAAGACAGACCTCCCCTATCCACAAGGAGGAGCAGTGCACCAAAGTATTTTGGGAATTGTAGTCCAGGAAGGAAGTGAGACCAGTGTCCATGACATCAGAGACACTGGGCTGACTGCTACAATCTAAAATATCTACAACCACATATTACACACATAAAGACCCCCGGGAAAGTGTTCTAAAGCTTCTAAACGTCATTAACATATATTTTTTTGCAAAAAGGGTGAAGTGTCCCTTTAAGTACAGCACTTAAGTAAAAGTATACTTAGTTACTTTACACCACTGTTATTCAAGCCCTCCGGTCAATAGCTAGGGGAGGGTATAGGCTTTAGTGTTCATAACAAGTGCAGATTCCTAGCCTAAGGGCACTGCTTCAGATTCCTAGCCTAAGGGCACAGCCTCCGAGGGAAGGCCACAGGGTTGCCACACTCAGTATGTGTGTGCCGTTTGTAATCTGTCTGCTATAGATGATCTTAATGTGCAAATGAACTAGACTGCATGACTTTCAGCTCAAACAGTGCAGTTTGTGCTATACTATACTAAGACTAATTGCTGTTAACATTTTGGTCAAAAAGGGCAAGTGAACCATGGGATTTGAATGCTATTATTCTCTTAATATATTTTTTATCCCACGATTTTGTAACCCATTTTTCACCCCTGTGTCAATCATCTAATAATGTAATCCTGGGCTCTACACACCCTCCGCCAACCTGGGGAGAGCAACGGACTTGAACTCATGCTTCCTTCATGCTTGAGTGTCCAAGTTGCTCCTTTACACCTGACAGGCTGGCCAGGGGGAGGCAGTTTAGAGACCAGGATTACTGCATGTTTTTGTGAGGGTACCTATACCCTAGGGGACACGGGGATAACATGTGAGGGTACCTACCCTAGGGGACACGGGGAGAACATGCTAACTCCACACAGAAAGGCCCTTTCGCCAACCCCGCCTTCGGGTATGGGCACTGATGACACGGAGGAGGAAACACGCCGCCAGCGCCCACAGCGGGAATCGAACCCAGGACCTTCTAGCTGTGAGGCGACAGCACTACCAACTGTGCCACCGTGCCCCCCTTTGAATGCTATTATTATGAGAAGAAATACTGTACATGATGATGTGATACTGTACACACACAGTAACTTAACCCATTTTGGACTGAGGTCGATTAAAAAAAAGGCTTCTAAATCTTAACATTTTTCTGAAAAACCCATGTTTCTATGTGTCAGTGGTGCTCAACCTTTTTCATGTCAAGGACCCCCAGAATTATCTCTATTGGGCCACAGACCCCCATCTCAAAATATGTAGTTCCAGGGACCCCCCCAGAAGCAAATATTTTAGTTAAAAATGTTTGCTCTGAAATATATATTCAAAGATTTGCGCCACATTTTAACGATTTTCCAAAAATATCAGACCTACAAGCTCGTAGCGCGCCACTCGGTGGCGCGCTATGAGCTTGTAGATCTGATATTTTTCAACAGCTAAATTATAACATAGGCTAATGTTTAAAACACCAAAAGGGGTTCCCGCCCAGAATGGATTAATGTAGGAGAAACCATGCCAGAAAAGAGTCAAAGTGCGAGAACGGGAAGGAACTGTAGGAGTAAAAAGCAGGACAAACATGGCATGGCGTCTGTTTATATCGGTGTGGGCCTGCATGACATCACACGTTTCAACACCCCAGAAAAATCCGTTCTTATTTTACCGTTTTCTCTAGAGAACTGTTTCGTCTTTAAACGTTGGCCTATTATGCATATTCATACCTGAATTGTATTATGAACGGCCCCTCCAACAGTACGGGATAGTTTTTTTTACATTAAAGGTTTTTTTTTAACCTGGGCATTTTCCCCAGAGTATCATTTTGTCACTGTTTCCTTAATTTGGTAATGTGACATATAGGACTATTAATGCTGAAAAAAGGCTGAGAAACACTTTTTGTTCACGGCACACACAGCTGACAAAAGACCATTGATATTAAATATTGATGAGGATCGTTAAATAGAATCGTTTAAATCCGAAGGTATACATCATGGATATAGTTGGCCCACAGGGTGTTTTAATATTTTCTAATATGGGCCCCTTTGAGAAAAGTTTGGGCACCCGTGGTCTATGGGGAGGATTTCAGAGTCATTATATGTACAGATTTTGGGGTTTTCTAGTCGTGTAATTCCGTACATATCTACGTATTTCCATGAGATCGTGTGTGGTCAGGTGTGATGTGGTCAGATAATAAATTGTGGTCCATAAGCAGTGGCGTGCACAGACATTTAGAGGGGCAGGTGCTCAAGTGAAAAAAGGGCACCGCGTGCAGCGCATTTTCGGGCGGGAACCCATTTTGGTGCTTTAGCTATTGAAAAATAGCAGATCTACAAGCTCATAGCGCGCCACCGAGTGGCGCGCTACGAGCTTGTAGGTCTGCTATTTTTCTTTAATCGAAGAACCACTGACATAGAAACATAGCTTTAGATTGTGGGGGCCTAAATAATATAGTAGAAGCGTTTTCTTATCAAGATTTGATCAATGTCACCATGTTCCACACTACAAATTAAGAAAAAAAAAGATTTTTTTTTTTTTTTTTTTTTTTTTTAAGATCAAAATTGCCAAAAGGGCAGGGGGTGCTCTAGCACCCCCTAGTGTCTATCTGTGCACGCCACTGGGTCAGAAAATAAATTGTGGTCCATAAGCAACCTGTATGAGGTGATCAAAGCGGGTTGAATGCAGGGTTTAGACACAGGTCTCGCAGGCCTCGTCTCTGCTCACTTCCTTTCCATGTATAACAAATTAATTATCTGGAAGCCAATGACCTTTACAGGGCTTTATTCTGGGAAATGCTAAGGTAAAAGACACACATGCGAGAATTGTATGCCCATGCTGCTTGCATTATCATTATGCTTCAGCGACCACCGACCAGTGCACTGAATGTGTGTGTGTGTGTGTGTGTGTGTGTGTGTGTGTGTGTGTGTGTGTGTGTGTGTGTGTGTGTGTGTGTGTGTGTGTGTGTGTGTGTGTGTGTGTGTGTGTGTGCATGCGTGCGTGCGTGCGTGCGTGCGCACGGTACAGTAAGGCACATTTACTCAAGTACCAATTGGAGGAATACTGTATACTTTACTGGAGTGTTTCCAATGTGCATTACTTGTAGTCTTTACTTCTACTCCATTACATCTCAGAAGCAAATATTGTACTTTTCACGTTTTAAGTGGTACACAACGCAGGTTCGTGCTTAGCACGACAAGCACTCACTATCACCTTAATTATATCAACACCTGCATGCCATCTCTTATCGCTTAGCCAATCCCCGTCACAATCACTACGGCATATACAGCAGAGATTAAAATAGAGTGCATTTTGCATCCCAAAACGCAGTTTATAGTTAAGGGACGCAATAAAACAACGACCTCTGTATCCACGGGATGCACTACTGTACTACTGTACTGTTTTTTATCCTAGTTTATCTTGCTAGCTTTAGTTATAATAATAATTTCTTCTTCTGTTTTCTACATGAATATAACCACATTATAACCAAATGTAAATGGTTAATTTGTAATCTGCAATTTGTAAAAATGGCTAAATATGACTCCTAATGTCGTTGAAGTGGGACTCATAAAATGTCCCTGGGACTCATTTCTAAAAGACCATCCCTGCATCCCGGGACTCATTACATTGAAAACCTATTTACATCACTGATACAGTGTTGGGCAGATTAAGCTACATACTGTACGTACAGTAGCTAAACTACATATTTGCTGTAACTTGCGGTAGCTGAGCTACATTCATATTTGTGTACCTCGTCAAATATAGCTCAGCTATACTTTATGGGAAAAATATATATATAATCTCTCTGTTCAAATCTCCTCCCAAAATGAGAGAGGTCGTTCCAGCCAGTGCGCTCATATCTGTATCTGCACAGCTTTTCAGGATGTTTTCAGTGCCAAGCGGCACCGCTTTATCTGATAAGAAACTTAGAGAAAACGGCTGGCGTCGAATAGACAAGTGATTCTGCCTAAACAAAAACATCTGCACTGGTGGAGCCTATCGCCATTCCCCAGGTCCGTCACTAGCCACTGAATACACCTGCGAGCAGTTGTCACTTACTTGTTCTCACTATACTCGCGTGGTCTTGGAACATTCCCCCCATCCACCCCAACTACCTCCTTCTCCTCAAAGGGCTCTATTCCCACAGAATAACTATTCCTATACTTCCGGGCCGCATCCTTACTTCCTTCACCAGGTGTTACCGATAATACTAATTAATTAGTGTGCAGTACCCCCATAACTCCAATTGTACAAATGGAACCCAACTTTACGCTTTACGGGTCCATTTGGTTCCATTTGTACACTCTCAGAGTTATACAGCTCCATTTGGAACCCACTCAAGGACACTTTGAGAGCCACTGGGGTAGCAGTGATTCCAGTGTATGCCAACACGCACAACAGCAGCACCCTGACACCAGAATATGGAACAGAGCCTTCATTAGTATTAGTGGTAACACCTGTGAAGGAAGTAAGGTTCTTTCCAAAATGGCGTTGTGTGCATATAGCCCCCCCATTTTCACCATTTCTCCTCCTGTTTCTATTGTTTGTTTGTTTTTTCCCCCAGGGAAACCACCCAGCTGAGTCTCAACCTAACTATATACACCTTCACCCAGCTGAGTCTCAACCTAACTATATACACCTCCACCCAGCTGAGTCTCAACCTAACTATACACACCTCCACCCAGCTGAGTCTCAACCTAACTATATACACCTCCACCCAGCTGAGTCTCAACCTAACTATATACACCTCCACCCAGCTGAGTCTCAACCTAACTATACACACCTCCACCCAGCTGAGTCTCAACCTAACTATATACACCTCCACCCAGCTGAGTCTCAACCTAACTATATACACCTCCACCCAGCTGAGTCTCAACCTAACTATACACACCTCCACCCAGCTGAGTCTCAACCTAACTATATACACCTCCACCCAGCTGAGTCTCAACCTAACTATATACACCTCCACCCAGCTGAGTCTCAACCTAACTATATACACCTCCACCCATCTGAGTCTCAACCTAACTATACACACCTCCACCCAGCTGAGTCTCAACCAGGGGGGCAGTGAGCCAGATATTTCGTGAAGCCTCATTTGAAATCGGTAGTTCATATAATGGCTTGTTGTGGCGCTGGACTGGACCCAAAAAGCCCCATAGCTCCATAGAGGCCCATGTATTTTGGCCCAACTTCACCTAGACTGTATTACCTAATAAACATGGTCATGAATACTTTCTGCTTCCAGTCACTAGTTTAAAGTCTCATTTCTAATGTCATAATATTCTTTTTGGAAAATTATGGTCCCATTTATTTAAAAAAAATGACCATAAAGTCGCGCATGTTCTGAGGGGCGTGGCTACCGTTACAGTCTATGATCGGGATTCCCCTCCCACTCGAGTAAAAAACCAACGGAGAAGAAGGGGGAAGTCCCGCCTCGTGTCTGGGCCAGCCAATGGCCAGCTGGTCCAAAAGGGAGCCAGCCAATGGCCAGCTGGTCCAAAACGGATCTAGAAAGATGGCGACTTACAGTGCATTAGAATGCAAGGGATTTCAGGCTTCATTTTACGTTCATGTTAGACCCGGGGAACGCTTTGTCCATATTATTTACAGTCTATGGTCTCAACCTAACTTGTGAAATGGGACATTCTGCATATAATGAGAACTTTCTACTTTCGGTACTTTATGTATACATTTTGATGCCAATACTTTTGCGTAAATACATTTTGAATTCTGGACTTTACCTAACATTTTAACAACATTTTTGTTTGTTGGGCAGAACACATACTGTAGTCAGGGGATATTATTAAAACAAATCTGGGAATACATTTCTTACCAAGAAATGTCTTCGCCAATGTGTTTGTAAGGGTGTTTAGTACTAATATATCCACGTTGGTTTCTATTCAACCACCCTAGGGGACTTTTTGACAGCTGCTGCTGAAAGTTGGGGTACCATCAACGGCCAATATATGGCAAAGTGTTCTACATTTCATTATGCTTTAGCATCCATAAACCTGGTTGTCTTGGGGGGGGGGGGGAGAGAGAGAGAGAGAGAGAGAGAGCGAGAGAGAGCTGTCTCCAAGCCTACTGGTCTACAATATGTATATATTTTAAATCCTGAAAAATAATAGTTTTGGACACAGTTTTCCTCCCACCAACGATGATATGTAAAGCCAGCCAACACACAGTCCAATCTACAGTCACAAAGAATCCCTTCCCGATAGGGGTGCAAATTATGACCCATATCCGATCTCCGGTCATTTGCAGGATACCGATTCCGACACCGATATATTATTGATTATTGTATTATATTTATATTGAACTCATTGCTGATTTTTTTTTTTTTTTTTTTTTTTTGGTGACAGACAGTAGATGTTAAGTCCCCTCCTCGGTAACATAACAGCTGACGTTCTTAAAGAGACAGAAACAGGCTGACAGGGCAGCTCTGCAAGTACAAAACCATTGACGGTCACACAATTATTGCATTTTCAATATCGGTGAAATTAATCTGTATTATTTCGAGACCGATCCGATATCCGATATGGCATTTGTATGGCCGATTTCGATACGCTATAACCGATGATTACCGTGCGTCCCTGCTCCCCGATCACAGTATTAAACAGCTGAGGGGATTGACGGGAGAGACTGACAGATGGGAGAGGAATGGATGGATGGATGAACGGATGGACAGACAGACAAATGATGGAGGGGCGGGGAAACATTAAGACTGTTCACTATCTGTGTCACTATCGACGTCAAGTGAGGCTCATTTTAGCTGCAGACACCCCCCGCCTCCTCCACACGCACGCACGCACAGACACACACACACACACAGACTTCATCTTTGCAGTCATACTTGGTTCTGCTCAGACTGAGAGTGATCCATCATCCCATTGAATTCAGTCCAGCCACAAGCTATACGATTGCTATCACGCTCGCTGGCTTTGATGTGCATGAAGCTCTCTTTTCTGCACACATCTCTCTCATTCAGTCTCTGTATTCTCCATTCTCCATTCTCCATTCTCCATCTCTCTCTCTCTCTCTCTCTCTCTCTCTCTCTCTCTCTCTCTCTCTCTCTCTCTCTCTCTCTCTCTCTCTCTCTCTCTCTCTCTCTCTCTCTCTCTCTCTCTCTCTCTCTCTCTCTCTCTCTCTCTCTCTCTCTCTCTCTCTCTCTCTCTCTCTCTCTCTCTCTCTCTCTCTCTCTCTCTCTCTCTCTCTCTCTCTCTCTCTCTCTCTCTCTCTCTCTCTCTCTCTCTCTCTCTCTCTCTCTCTCCTTAATTTCTACCTCCCTCTCTGCTCTCACACACATTCAGGGGGTTATGGAAGGTGATGGTGCATGTTGCTGTGTGTGTGTGTGTGTGTGCGTGTGTGTGTGTGTGTGTGTGTGTGCACGCACCATTGACTGGCAGCTATACAGGCATGTGTCCACCGTGCATGTGCGTATCACAATGGCTGTCTTTGTGTCGGAATGTGTGTGCTATCCTATGTGCGTGTCAACCCGCCGTACATGTGTATGTATCTGACGTGCTCTCATTTACATACATGTGTATGTATCCGACGTGCTCTCATTTACATACATGTGTATGTATCTGACGTGCTCTCATTTACATACATGTGTATGTATCCGACGTGCTCTCATTTACATACATGTGTATGTATCCGACGTGCTCTCATTTGCGAGAGGGGGTGTGAGCTGTATTATATTCACGGTTCAGTCACGGTGCCGCGGCGCCCGACAGCGCAGAGGAGACAGAGAGAGTTTGACCACTTCAAAGGGCTACGCGGAGACAAAAGGCCCAGTGACTGGGAGACTCTTTTCATCAGGGTTTAGGCCTGAAAAAAATGTCTTCTAAATCCTGACAGTTTTCTGAAATAACCTATGTTTCTAGGCCTATATCACTCAATATTTCATGTCAAGGACCCCAAAAATTATCTGTAATTGGCCTCCGAGACCCCCCCCATCTGAAAATATGTTGTTCCAGGGACCCTCCGGAAGCAAAGATTTGAGTTAAAAACGTTCGTCCTGAAAAAATATATTCCAAATTTGAGGCACATTTTCACGATTTTTCAAAAATAGCAGAACTACAAGCTCGTAGCGCGCCACTCGGTGGCGCGCTACGAGCTTGTAGATCTGCTATTTTTCAATAGCTAAAGCATGACATAATGCTAAAACCAAAAGGGGTTAATCATTGTTTTACATAATCTTCTCCTTCCTCACATTATAACCGCTCACTAGGGGTATGTGCGGAGCGCACGCCCTCGTCACGACGTTGCATTTTGTGCGCGTTCACAGTCAAAGCCTTGTGTGTGTGTGTGTGTATAGCCTACTTCCCTGGGATTTGTGTGTCTAACTGTACTGTACGTGTGTGTGTGTGTGTGTGTGTACAGTATGTTTGTGTACTGTACACTGATCAATGGGCCTGTAAAATAGATCCATTTATTCCAGCTGTTGTGCGCATTGCTTCGGAAAACATGCTGCAGCATGACGCATAACAAACGCTAAAGACATTGTTCGAGGATTTTGCATTCAGAGTCCAGACTGCGCGAGCTAAAGGAAAACGATTACTTCAGCCAGTGGAGCATATCATATATGAGGCTTCTGGTTAAAGACGTACAAAGTGTACTTAAGTATCAGCCAAAACATGTTTTAAAGCACTGTATAAACGTGTTTGTATTCATGTATTTTGCTACTACTGCCACTAATACAGTATGTGCTTGAAAAGTCACACCTGTGTGAACTGAGTGATGCAACTCCCCTTTCCCCTCTCCCCCCCTCCTCTCTCTCTCCCCCCTCCTCTCTCTCTCTCTCTCTCTCTCTCTCTCTCTCTCTCATTAGCAGGCAACAGTGCAGCACTAATACTATCTCCCTCTCCCTGTTTCTGCACAACAGCGCCCCTACTGGTAGTCATAGTCATAAGGTGGTCATGGCCACATAGGCACATATAGGTACATAGGTGAACACGGACATTACTGTTCCTTGGAGTGGTTGCACCACTCAAAAGATAAGATGTCACACTGTATGCATGATGAGAGGGCAGCATTGCTTTTGATATCATACATTTCATACAAAAATGTGATAATGTTCGTTATGAGTGTCCTAAACTTTTAAAAACACAGCCGTGAAAAGATAAATACCAAAAAACTAAAGAGAAAGACAAATTGAGCAGAGGTGGAAAATGGCTGCATATTCCCGTATTCCTTTAGAGACGGGAGACTCTCTTTGGCGGAGCCTGGGTGTCGATGGTCGCTGAGGGGGCGCTTGTTTTACAGGTCAGGGTTAGGGTTAAGGTTAGGTTTAGGCATAGTTTTTGTGGGGTTAGGGTTAAGGTTAGGTTTATGCATAGTACCGCCCTACTAGTAGTAGGCGGCATTGTAAAACGATTGTCCCATCAGCACCCATCGAAACCCGCAGGCTCTCCAAAAAAATAGACTCCCCTGCCTTTTAACTCAGACTCTTCTCAGCATCATGGCTGTGACTCAGTCACGAAATGGCAATGATTCTTGTTTTGTTTTTGGTTGTTTGTTGTTTTTGAAGGAGATCTCGAGAGACAGACAGAGAAGCTTCTGGAAATAAACATTTCTCCTGAGAGGCAGACAGACCTCTTTTGCAGTCTTTCTGTGTGTAAGTATCATTTCGATGACAACACCTTCGAAAGTGTGTGCAATGTGTGTGCATGCGCGTTCGTGCGTGCGTGCTTGCCGTCCGTGCATGCGGGTGACAGCAGTAAGTAGCAGTAAGGAGTAGCAGTAAGGCAGTAACATGCGGGTGACAGCAGTAAGTAGCAGTAAGGAGTAGCAGTAAGGCAGTAACATGCGGGTGACAGCAGTAAGTAGCAGTAAGGAGTAGCAGTAAGGCAGTAACATGCGGGTGACAGCAGTAAGTAGCAGTAAGGAGTAGCAGTAAGGCATGCGGGTGCATGCGGGTGACAGCAGTAAGTAGCAGTAAGGAGTAGCAGTAAGGCAGTAAACCTACTTTGATTGAGTGTTCTCACAGAACTCGGCATCACACTCTCCCATTACTTTCTGTCCTTGTTTAAAACTCATTCCATCAAATGGCGTATCGGACAGTGAATGAACGGACCAGGAAACTAGCCGCTGACCGGACGTCGTAAAAACTTTACACTCGTGTGAAAATAATAAAATGGAGAAGCTAGAGCTCATGAATAAACAACATCCAAAGCTTCATAAGGACACAACGTGCTAATGAAGTCCACCGGGGACCAACTATACAACCATTAAAGCATGGGAAAATGAATGCATTTAGATTGTTTTGATGCTTTTCCACGTTGGTTTTTTATTCATTCCGTTTAGGCGGCTCCCAAAAGAGCTTGAGTAGTGTTATATTATGAGTTGACCATGTACATCTAAGTCTGTGTACTTGAACTTGAGATTCAGTGTACTTGATATGTATTGATATGTATTGTGTATTAATGCAGCCTTGTTGCATTATAAGTCACGGTACTTTGTCTCATATCTTATTGTCACGTCATTATGATCCAGCTCTATAATATGTCCCCTGTTTGTGTAATAATAAACGTTGTGAACCTTTAGCGTGATACTGTCTCGTGTCGCGTTGTTGTTCTCCCGGGCCCGCCGCCGCTGTCGCCGTACCGAAGGAATACTTCAACCGGATCGTCACACACACCACCCAGAACCACACACCACCCAGAACCACACACCACTCAGAACCACACACCACCCAGCCTGCACACACTACCAGTCTGTCAGAACCACACACCACCCAGCCTGCACACACTACCAGTCTGTCAGAACCACACACCACCCAGCCTGCACACACTACCAGTCTGTCAGAACCACACACCACCCAGCCTGCACACACTACCTGTCTGTCAGAACCACACACCACCCAGCCTGCACACACTACCTGTCTGTCAGAACCACACACCACCCAGCCTGCACACACTACCAGTCTGTCAGAACCACACACCACCCAGCCTGCACACACTACCTGTCTGTCAGAATTACACACCACCCAGCCTGCACACACTACCAGTCTGTCAGAACCACACACCACCCAGCCTGCACACACTACCAGTCTGTCAGAACCACACACCACCCAGCCGGCACACACTACCAGTCTGTCAGAACCACACACCACCCAGCCTACACACACTACCAGTCTGTCAGAACCACACACCACCCAGCCTACACACACTACCAGTCTGTCAGAACCACACACCACCCAGCCGGCACACACTACCTGTCTGTCAGAACCACACACCACCCAGCCTACACACACTACCTGTCTGTCAGAACCACACACCACCCAGCGTGCACACACTACCAGTCTGTCAGAACCAGATGAGGGTCCAGTTTGGAAAATACAACAAGTAGTACTGCACCTACACTTTGTAATGGCAAACCTGGTGCTATCCTCAAGTCTGTTTCAATAGGCCTACATTCCATTGTGGTTGAATATTGGTTAAATATTTTTTTGAACCGACACACAGACGTAAAGTTTGTTCAATAGCACTGATTTATGAAAAAATATATCAAAAACAGGACAGCATACTTTATATTCCATCCAAACCATTTTCCCAAAGCATACATTTATTCTCTTTTACATTTTTGGAGAAAATAAATAAGATAAACAGCCTCGCAAATAAGGGGGACAATGCAGTATAAGACACTGCGTGTTCAAAGAACAAATAACATTCATGAAATGTAGAGTGGATATCCTCACATGCTCTTTCTCCATCTCAAACAAACGCTGTGCCGAATCAGACGATTGAATATTCCTGCAGCAACCCTGGGCTCTGGCAGCGCGTTTCTTCTCTTCTCTCATATACGCTACACTCTAGCTAGCCCATTTGGACCCGAGGCGGACGCATCTTTGTTGTCACCGTAGAGCTTTTAAACACTTTGAAACGTTATTTTAAACTTTAGCTGTTGAAAAATAGCTTGGTCTACACGCTCGTAGCGCGGCACTCGATGCCGCGCTACGAGCTTGTAGATCTGATATGTTTGATAAATCATCTTAAACGTGTTAAAATCTTTGAATATATATTCGTTCAAACGTTTCTAACTCAAACATTTGAACACATTTATGGGTCTGTAACTCTGTGAGTGTACAAATGGAACCTATAGCAGAAAACTAGCAGAACGAGCAGAAAATCACTGCTGAAATTCTTCTCTTATGGGGTCCCTTCATGGCATGTATACCTTTTCAAATGGGGGTCCGCGGGCTAATAGATGTCAATGTGGGGGTCCTCGACATGGGAACCACTGATTTACAGAATGGGGTCCTGCTCAGGTCTCAATGGGCTAGGATAGCATTCATTCTCACACGGCACACGGCACTGTGTTCTCTCTCACTTATGAGACCCAGCAGCTATTCAAAGGCTTTCCTCATCACATTCATGAATATACCACCTACACACACACCCCAGATTTATCGTTTTCAGTACCACGTTTTCTGTATTAAATTTAACAAAATGTTCACTTATATTCACTCAAAACCCCCGGCGTCTCCTGGCTGTGCTGTGCGGTGTTTATAATCTTTTTTTTCTCTCCCCACACTTCTCATTTTAACGCCATACCTGTGTTTTGACACCAATCACACCTCCGTCTTATAATCTCAGTTACACACCATCTACTTCTTTTCCTTTTTTACTGCAAACAGTTGTAGTGAGTACTTTGGTTCAATTAAGTTGTCAAGCTGTCAAAATTGCAAAGCAGCAAATAGAAAGGAGAAGGCCAAAGCCAGCAGCGCGCTCGTATATATACACCAGTGTTGTTTTCGTCGACTAAAACTAAGATGAAAAATGTTCGTCGACTACCTATTTTCACTGACAAAAACAAATGGAAACTAAATGAAAACTAAGCTATACGATGACTAAAACTAAGACTAAATATATAAACTGACAATTTCGTCGACAAATAAAAACTAGACTAAAATGTTAGGAAGGGACTAGTGGACAAGAGATCCAGTATAAGTCATTTTACACTTGGTTGCAACGCGTCGCGTTGCAACGTGTTGTGAGCTTGTAGATCAGCTATTTCCAGCAAGTGTAAAAACACTCATTACGACGGCATCAAGACCCGCCAAAATACATTTTAGTCGACTAAATCAACTGTACATTTAGTCGACTAAAACAAAACAAAACTAAACATTCCAAGTGACTAAAATGTGACTAAAACTAAATGACGTTTCAGTCCAAAGACTATGACTAAACTAAAATAGAATTATTTTGCCAAAAACAACACTGATATATACCCATAGTAGGCCTTTCAAAAAAAATCGATTCGAGTTAGAATCGCGATTCTAATGCCGTCCGATTCAGAATCGATTCTCATTTTCCAAAAATTGATTTTTTTTCTTTTTTTTTTTTCTTGCACAAATGTACCTGTGCATGCAATGCATTATGGCCTGGGTTTCTGCATAGTGCATTTACTACCAGCTAAGCTAAGCCTGCCAATTGTATTTCTTTTACACCTGATTTAATACTAATGTATTGTTCTGGTATTGAGTGAGAAGAGATTTTGTAACTTTTGTACTGGTTCAAATTTGTGCAAGCTAAATAAATGAGACATGTTCTTACTCTTGGATTTAACCTTTGTGTGTTTAAATCATTCAGTTGATAAAACCTTTACAATTATACAAGCTTTTTACTAAATGTACTCTGCTTTCATGCCAGAAGATTCTATTTAATTGTTTTTAATAAAAAAAAAAAAACTGCTTTAGAATCGGAAAAAAATCCTTTTTGAATCGAGAATCGGAAAAATCGAAAAGATCGTTTTTGAATCGAATCGTCACCCCAAGAATCGGAATCGAATCGAATCGTGGGACACCTAAAGATTCACAGCCCTAACCCATAGTATCTCCTTTATCCTTCCCGTCAGGTATGCTGTATGTGCCTGTTTGCTTCGACTGACACCCTCTCAGCGACACAGCCACACGTTGGACCTGCCGGTGGCCGCTATCAGGGGGACTCACGGCAGTCTCATGTTTGTTCCCTGGTGGTGGTGGTGGTGGTGGTGGTGGTGGTGGCCGCTATCAGGGGGACTCACGGCAGTCTCATGTTTGTTCCCTGGTGGTGGTGGTGGTGGTGGTGGTGGTGGTGGCCGCTATCAGGGGGACTCACGGCAGTCTCATGTTTGTTCCCTGGTGGTGGTGGTGGTGGTGGTGGTGGTGGTGGCCGCTATCAGGGGGACTCACGGCAGTCTCATGTTTGTTCGACCTGCCGGTGGCCACTATCAGGGGGACTCACGGCAGTCTCATGTTTGTTCGACCTGCCGGTGGCCACTATCAGGGGGACGCGGCAGTCTCATGTTTGTTCCCTGGTGGTGTTGGTGGTGGTGGATGGACCTGCCGGTGGCCGCTATCAGGGGGACGCGGCAGTCTCATGTTTGTTCCCTGGTGGTGGTGGTGGTGGTGGTGGATGGACTGGTCACTAAACAAACTGTGATTCCGTCCCACCTGTCATCCCCCATCACCCATCCGTCAGTCCGTTCAAAGCATGACCGCTGGCCGGGTCTATCACTCTGCCGCTAATCTGTGAACCCTGATTGCTTTGATACGCGTCATAAAGTGGCTGCGGAGGTGGTGGTGGTGGTGGGGGGGGGGGCATCAAAGAGTGTTCTGTGGAGTGTATACTATACAGCATTTGATGCCGATACTGCTTTTCCCCGACAGCGTTCAACCTGTCAGGGGAGTCCGGAAGGTCAGGGGGGTCTTTCTTCTCTCACTGCCTCGACGGGAGACGGGAGAGATCCGAGGTTAACAAACAAGAGTAACACGGTTGCTTTGATTAACAGGAGCCGGTGTCCATTATACAGTATACCAGAGGTGTGCAACTTTGAAGACGCAGAGGGCCACTATAGATCCACACTCACTCCAGAGCGAGTGTGGCCCCTGGCCGCCAGTTGCCCACGTACAGTATGCATTATGATTATACTGTCCACAGAGATACGCCCCCTTGAGGGGAAGAAAGAAAGTGAGAGTGGAACAGGATGGAGGATTTGGGCGAGTGGTTTGTCTGCATGTGTTTAATTGGTCCGACTTATAGGAACAGTGCGACACCTCCACCCCAAACCTTATAGGAACAGTCCGACACCTCCACCCCAAACCTTATAGGAACAGTCCGACACCTCCACCCCAAACCTTATAGGAACAGTCCGACACCTCCACCCCAAACCTTATAGGAACAGTCCGACACCTCCACCCCAAACCTTATAGGAACAGTCCGACACCTCCACCCCAAATCTTAAAGGAACAGTGCGACACCTCCACCCCAAACCTTATAGGAACAGTCCGACGCCTCCACCCCAAACCTTATAGGAACAGTCCGACACCTCCACCCCAAACCTTATAGGAACAGTCCGACACCTCCACCCCAAACCTTATAGGAACAGTGCGACACCTCCACCCCAAACCTTATAGGAACAGTCCGACACCTCCACCCCAAACCTTATAGGAACAGTCCGACACCTCCACCCCAAACCTTATAGGAACAGTCCGACACCTCCACCCCAAACCTTATAGGAACAGTGCGACACCTCCACCCCAAACCTTATAGGAACAGTGCGACACCTCCACCCCAAACCTTATAGGAACAGTGCGACACCTCCACCCCAAACCTTATAGGAACAGTCCGACACCTCCACCCCAAACCTTATAGGAACAGTGCGACACCTCCACCCCAAACCTTATAGGAACAGTGCGACACCTCCACCCCAAACCTTATAGGAACAGTGCGACACCTCCACCCCAAACCTTATAGGAACAGTGCGACACCTCCACCCCAAACCTTATAGGAACAGTGCGACACCTCCACCCCAAACCTTATAGGAACAGTCCGACGCCTCCACCCCAAACCTTATAGGAACAGTCCGACGCCTCCACCCCAAACCTTATAGGAACAGTCCGACACCTCCACCCCAAACCTTATAGGAACAGTCCGACACCTCCACCCCAAACCTTATAGGAACAGTCCGACACCTCCACCCCAAACGTTAACCAGTAACTCATGTCTGGAGCCACGGCTACGTTTTAACCAGCCACGCATGTGTTGGACTATATGCCTGTTTTTAAGTTTAGCTTAGTTTATTTGATCATCCTTCAGTTTTAAATACAATATTTACAACAATGAATGGAAGCTGTTACAAAAACATGAAGATGATCAAAAGGAATAGGCAGAAGGTGAAAGCGTATAAGAGCCTATCCTACTTACAACAGAACATGATTCGTAATAATACTCATACTTAACAGATTCACAAAACATAAGTCAGATACGAGAGTTCCTCCCTACACCAAAACCCACCCCTGTGTCACCGTAGAGATCCACCAGGATCCATATGAGTTACAACAATGTGAAAGAAAGTATTTCAAAAGAAAAGGAGAAACTTTATATTCGTGGACAGATCGGAATATGCTGGAATCTGTGGTGTCATTAAAAGCAAGCTTGATACGGCCCACACTGACTATCAATATAAACATGGCACTTCATTTGAATAAGAAAATAAAAAGGTTGCAGACCCCTGCCCTATACCGCACAGTAAAACCCTGCACTGTTCATTTAAACCCAGAGATGGTACAAAATGTTCAACGCCAAAGGACCCTTTTAACCCATTCTGTACGGGAACCCCTTTTAGTGTCAGCATCATGTTATGCTTTAGCTATTGAAAAATAGCAGATCTACAAGCTCATAGCGCGCCACCGAGTGGCGCGCTACGAGCTTGTAGGTCTGCTATTTTTGAAAAAATTGAAGAACGACTGACATTTTTTTAATCTGATCTCAGGTCAGAATGGGTTAAGATGTTGATGCTTCGATGTTATTCTTCGCCGATAAAATGAACACAGAGGATTTTTAGTGTGTGGTGGTGGCTGTTTGGGCCGCTATACTTCCCCTTCACATCCTCCTACATCTTGGATCGGTTTCTCTCACACTCACACACACACACACACACACACACACACAAACACACACACACACACACACACACACACACACACACACACACACACACACACACACACACACACACACACACACACTCTGTGCTGGCATAGAATCACAGAAACACACGCTGGATGGATGAGTCCTGAGGAAAATTACTTCTCAATATATATACCCTTTCTGTTTAGTGGGGCTCTGTATCCATGGCAACAGGTATCTGGCTACCCAACCACCTTCAGCTGTTGCTGCTACACCAACAGGTCACACTGCCTTGTTGGCTGTAGCTGGAACTGCTGCAGATGTAGTTTAATGTCATTTTCTTATCCAATTTAGACCCGGGCTCCTATAAAATGTCTTCTCTAAATCATGACAGTTTTCTGAAAAATGTGGTGCTCAACGTTTTTGATGACAAAGACCCCCAGAATGATCTGTGTTTGGCTGCGGACCCCAATCTGAAAATACGTTGATCCAGGGACCCCCACCCAGAAGCAAAGATTTGAGGGTTTTCTTTTTTTAAACGTTCACTCTGAAAGAATATATATTCAAAGAATTGAGCCACATTTTCACGATTTTTTCTCGGTGCTTGTAGATATGCTATTTTCCAATAGCTAAAGTATAACATAATGCTTAAAATAACCAAAAGTGGTTCCCGCCCAGAATGGATTATAAAGCAAACAATTTACAATAATTGTTTCGATAGCTAGAGTCTGTAATCTAGTTGTAAAACACAATGGGCAACCGTACAAGACACATCATTATACGTACAGTACTGATATATATCGCATGCGGCAACCTTGAGTAAAAAGGAATAGAGGCAATGACATGTTTTTTTTCTTCCCCCTTTGTTTTTTATTTTTTATTTTATTTTCATTTGAAATTTCACTTCAGTCAGTGTTTCACCTTGAGGGTCTCCTCACCCCCCCCCCCCCCCCCCCCCCCCCCCCCCCCCCCCCTTCTCCGCTATAGTCTTATCCCATTATGGACCGGAACCCGTTTTGGTGTTTTAACTAACTAAGCATTATGTTATACTTTATCTATTGAAAAATAGCAGATCTCGGCACTCGGCTATTTATTTTTTAAATCGTGAAAATGTGGCACAAATCATTGAATATATATTCTTTCAGGGCAAACATTTTTCTTATTTTGACGTCAGGCCTAAATGGGTTAATTATGACAACCAGACTTTGAAAATGAATCATTCATCCATCTTTGTAAACACTGGAATATTGTGTAAATTGACAGTAGCGATATGACAGACCATTTGGCTTTTCCATATTCAAGTCACACGTGCAGATAAAGAACAATACATTTGGTAAGGACTGCGTGCGTGTGTACACAGCACAGAATATAATTATATCCTGCTACAATGAAGCGGAATGTAGGCTATTTAATGCTGCTTACATTTTCATCCAATTTACAAGTCAGTATGTTAGAGCCAGGGTGTAATTTCTGTCCATTTTCATCTAATTTGCAAGTTAACATATTATGTTAACTGTATGTTAGTCCATTCAGTACGGGAGCCCCTTTTGGTGTTTTAAGCATTATGTTATACTTTAGCTATTGGAAAATAGCAGATCTACAAGCTCATAGCGTGGCACCGAGTGCCGCGCTACGAGCTTGTAGATCTGATATTTTAGAAGAAAATTGAAAATGTGGCGCAAATCTTTGAATATATTCTTCAGATGGGGGTCGGCGGCCAATTATATAATAGTTTCTGGTGTCCTTTACAAGAAATAGTTTGAGAACCACTAACAGAAACAGGTTTTTATTTTTCTTCAGAAATCCGCTATGATTTAGAAGACATTTGTCAAGTCTGGTTTTAGCCCTAAATGGGTTAACAATTCCATTGAGTCTGGCACATACAGTAGCTGAGATGAAACCAACTTAGATATAAATGAGTAGGTTGGTGAGGCCTGCCACCCACTCCCATTGCTATCAACTAGTGTTGTAGTACTCCAGTCTTTGATATGATATGATACGATACGACACGTCGCACGGCACGGTACGATACGATTACAGCTTTTCCCCAGAGGAGAAAAACCTTTTTTTTTTTTTCCCCAAAATTAGTTTAGCACAGGCAGACTCTTCACATATAGAGCATGTCTGAAATAAGTGTCAGAACATGTAAATATGGAATAAATGCTTAAACATGTAGCTATAGGTGTAATGTTAGAGACCACAGAAGTGAACCTTTCAAGCCTGTTTTCTCAACTCGCTGTTTTCTGCAAGACATTCTACTCTATAAGCCATATCTCCAAAACTGGTGGGTCAAACTGAACAACCAATACGTCAATTTGAAGCTATGATTCCCTGCTTTCATATGACATGAAAATTCAAATTAAAAAAAATCCAATGGCAGTCCCTCAGTCAAATTTGGTCACATATACAGACAAGACAGACAATAAATGGTGTGTTGCGTATAGCATAACAGTGACATCACTATGTCCAATCCTTGGTATCTTCAGCGTTCATGTGTGCTCAGCGAGCAGCAGCAACAACCAGCTGGAGGCTCTTCCGTCACGGGCGCTGGCGCTAATTAAACTAAACGCTACACGGTGACGGTACAGGATTAGCATTTCATGTCAAAACAGTCAAGTATCAGAAGATGATGTAAGCCAGGTAAAGTACTGTGTCACTCTGCATGTTTAACTGAAGTTTCACACACGTCCGAAGGCATTTCTGAAAAAAGACATCAGCCTAACCTTTTTTTTTTAGGTCCTAACGCCATTTATGTCAATAATCATCAGAACAGTGGCGTGCACAGATAGACACTAGGGGGTGCTAGAACACCCCCTGCCCTTTTGGCAATTTTGCTCTTAAAACAAAATAAAATAAATAAAAAAGTTTTTTTCTTAATTTGTAGTGTGGAACATGGTGACATTGATCAAATCTTGATAAAAAAACGCTTCTACTATATCATTTAGGCCCCCACAATCTAAAGCTATGTTTCTATGTCAGTGGTTCTTCGATTAAAGAAAAATAGCAGACCTACAAGCTCGTAGCTTGTAGATCTGCTATTTTTCAATAGCTAAAGCACCAAAATGGGTTCCCGCCCGAAAATGCGCTGCACGGCGGTGCCCTTTTTTTCACTTGAGCACCTGCCCCTCTAAATGTCTGTGCACGCCACTGTATACAACCTGACAAACTGAACCTCTTGGCACAATGTTGACAGAGGAAAAGTCTTTCTCCAGTGTGCGCGCTGCCTG
>NC_139702.1:12472134-12542134 GCF_964188405.1 Protomyctophum parallelum
GGTCTGAAACAAGCGACTATAAATATTGGCGATACCGAGAGGTGTTAAGACATCTTTCTGCAGCTGTCAACACTGTATACTTATATATACTATAGTGATCGTCAAAGACTCGAATGGACTTCATCGACTTTACTGTGTGCAAAACTAATGCTCAGCCTTTAAGTACCACTATTTGCTGTATTGATTTGAAGGCATTAATAGAATACAGTACATTAAAACACTTCGACATGGCTGATTAACTGATTACTCGTTGTTCCGCGGGACTACAGTATGTACAGTCGAGGAATCAATAATTGAGCACAGAAATTCTATTTAGCAATGCAGCTTACATGTGTTTAGGTAGACAGATAGTGAAATGTTTTCAATTATCTAAGAAAGGGCTGAAAGAAGGCCCTTTTTAGCTAAGGCGCTGCAGGTTGTAAGTAACCCAGTTCTAACATTTATTGTCCATATAATTGAATCATGCCTGTCTGTGTCTTAGACTAGAGTATATATATGAATAGAGAAGGCACCCAGAGGAAACCCTGAGGCGAAATGGACATAGTTATCTACGGTATTAAGAAACGAAAAGAGTTATTAACCAAGTAGCCTTTTAGGACTTGCATAAGAATCGTAAATGATCAAAACAGATATTCACAATCAGATCAAGAGTAATGGGCACAGTTTAAACAAGAATCGTACTTGTGGCGTTGTAAACAAAGCACACATACATAATTTAGGAAATTATAATTTGTGAGGCATAATAGGCCTATACTAGAGATGTCCTGATACTGTATCGGTATCGGAAAAGTATCGGATCGGCCCTTATTTGGTCATATCGGTTCATATCGGTATCGGTGAATATGCCAGTCTAACCACCGATCCGATATATGTGGGTAAAGGGCAGGTACATACAATGTTGGGACATGTGGAGTTTGCTTTGGAGTTGCCAAAACTGCTGGTGCACATTTGAATGAGGACTCTGCTATAAACACAACACGACATATAGCCAGATAGCTATACAACACTATTCCCGGTCGGTGGACTTCAAAATAACATATTTATATTATTATAAATATTATTCTCTTGTATATCGGTATTCGGTATCGGCTAACACAGAAATTGTGGTATCGGGATCGGATCGGAAAAGAAAACAGTGTATCAGGAGTCAGGACATATTATTGTACAGCTTTAAAAAATAAATAGTCTTAAAGGGATTGTGACATTAAAAAAAAGGTTTTGGAATTGTTCTTATTTTTTTTAGGTTTTCTAATCTCAATTGCACCCAAAAAACATGAACTTTTAACATTCAGTAGATTTTCTGTGATCTGGGGTTTTCTAGCTCAAACAGGTGCTCTGATTTGCCGGCAGTAAGTGACATCACTTACTGCAAATCCCATATATGTCAATGGGATTTGCCAGCAGATGTCACTGTTTCACTGTGTTGCCTGTTTTCATTGTAGCTCAAAAGGCCCAAAAAACCCCAAAGAAAACTTCAGACCACAGAAAATCCACTGAATGTTCAAAGTTCAGGGTTTTTGGGTGTAATTGAGGTCATAAAACCTAAAAGAAAAAAGAAAAATAAATGAAAATGAATGTCATAAAACCTTTAATAAGACTTTCACTGATAAGTAATCTTTTAGAAATGGTGGAACAACATTAGAGATACTGTCGTTTCCTGTATGGTATTTTAATATACTACAATACTTCACATGAGATTAATAAGAATTTCCCTGATAAATAATCTTTTAGAACTGGTGGAACAACGCTCTACGTTAGTGATACTTCACATGAGATTAATAAGAATTTCCCTGATAAATAATCTTTTAGAACTGGTAGAACAATGCTCTACGTTAGTGATACTTCACATGAGATTAATAAGAATTTCCCTGATAAATAATCTTTTAGAACTGGTGGAACAACGCTCTACGTTAGTGATACTTCACATGAGATTAATAAGAATTTCCCTGATAAATAATCTTTTAGAACTGGTAGAACAATGCTCTACGTTAGTGATACTTCACATGAGATTAATAAGAATTTCCCTGATAAATAATCTTTTAGAACTGGTGGAACAACGCTCTACGTTAGTGATACTTCACATGAGATTAATAAGAATTTCCCTGATAAATAATCTTTTAGAACTGGTGGAACAATGCTCTACGTTAGTGATACTTCACATGAGATTCCAGCTTCCAGCCGAGGTAATGTAAGTCAAAAGTGCAGGTTGTCTTTCTATCCATTCCGTCCACGTCTGAATATAAGCACCAAACAGGCACTTAGCCAAATGAGAAGTAAAGTGAAATAGTGTTATCTTCTTTCTGGGGGCTGCAGTGTTCATGTTGAGGTTTTGAGACGGTGACAGGCGGACTGTATTTGTGTGTTTGCGTTGTATGGCTGCCCCTCCATTGACCCCCATTCAAACTGAGCTATAGGCCATGCTATACGCGGTGCACGTGAGGTCTGTTCTAGTTCTCCACTGTATCCTTTTCAGGCGGAAAAGATTTGGTATAAATAACAGTGACAGAGCAAGTGAAAAATCGAACGCCATCGGGTTCCAATGGGCCCTTAGTAGTGATGTATACAGTTTTGCTCTCTCTCTCTCTCTCTCTCTCTCTCTCTCTCTCTCTCTCTCTCTCTCATAAAACGGTGTACTCTGTGACTTAAAAACATGTCATACTGTATGCTGGGGGGGGGGGGGGGGGGGGGAGGGGAGGGGGGAGGGGGCGGAGCTAAGGAAGGTAAACGAGGAGAGGAAGTACGGGCGTACAAGAAGAAGATAGGCAGGATTTATTAGCGTTTGGGGCGCGTCCGGCTGTCATCTCGGGACACGGCGCTGTGTGTGTGTTTGTTTGTGTGTGTGTGTGTGTGTGTGTGTGTGTGTGTGTGTGTGTCTTTGTGTGTGCGTGTGTGTGTGTGTGTGCGGGACATGGCGCTGTTGCATCAACTTTAATTTACTGCAGTGTTCAGGCTCGGACAGTTTTACTTTTACACGTGTGCCATCAATCACGTGCTGGCGGGGACTGTCGAGAGCTTTTAGAGATATCTGAAAATACACACACATGCACACACACACACACACACACACACACACACACACACACACACACACACACGCACACGCGCGTTCAAAGTCCCACGGAGACTGCTTTTATAGAATTAACCCATTCTGAACGGAAACCCATTTTGGTGTTAGCGTCATGTTATGCTTTAGCTATTGAAAAATAGCAGATCTACAAGCTCATAGCGCGCCACCGAGTGGCGCGCTACGAGCTTGTAGGTCTGCTATTTTTGAAAAATCGAAGAGCGACTGACATTTTTAGAATCTGATCTCAGGTCAGAATGGGTTAATCAGACCAGTGTGTGTCCAGTGGAAACCTCGTATGAATCTGATCTCAGGTCAGAATGAATTAAAGTTGCAGGTAAAAAAAAAGGGAATAAATGAATGCAGCACACCAACCATCTATCTATCAGACCCACAACAGCAGCCAGAGCGTCATCATCATCAACCTGAAATAGTGTAAAAAAAATCCTGCCTTTTCTGTCTGCAACGCTGCTGCATGAGGACACAGACACTCAGCAGTCACTACGGCATGTCCGCTCCATATGTCTGCAAACAGCCACACACACACACACTGGCCAACACGATAAACCATTCTGACCTGAGATCAGATTCTAAAAAAATGTCTTCTATACATCCTGACAGTTTTCATTCTGACCTGAGATCAGATTCAAAAAATGTCTTCTATGTCAGTCGCTCTTTGATTATTATTTTTTAAATAGCAGACCTACAAGCTCGTAGCGCGCCACTCGGTGGCGCGCTATGAGCTTGTAGATCTGCTATTTTTCAATAGCTAAAGCACGACATGATGCTAACACCAAAAGGGGTTCCCGCACAGAATGGGATAAACTACCCAACATCGGCCTGTCTACACACACAGTGCTACTGTATGGGCTTTATCTATATGGAAGCATAAAGCTGCCACAATTCAAATGAAAGTTATGAAACGGCAAATAATATGAAAAGTCAATTGAAATGCTTTTTTCATTTTCAGGTCATTATAATAACGCATTTCTTGCATTTCTCTTATTTCAATTGACATTTTGTATTTGCAATTTCATTTGAATTTTGGCAGCTTTATGCGTCCATATTTATCCACTTATATATGCTCCATTTTATACTTTAAAACTTCTTTTGAAAATAGTAAAAAATTGCCGCTATTACAGTGGTGTAAAGTAACTAAGTACTTTTAGGTACTGTACTTAAGTACAATTTTGAGGTATTTGTACTTTACTTGAGTATTTCCAATTTCCCATACTTTTACTTGTACTAAAAACTTTACTAGTTTTGATTAGAAAACAAAACGTACATTAACCACTTCAACCCTATACATTTTGGCCATTGGAAAAGAGCCGATCTACAAGCTCACAATGCGTCGCAAGTTTGCCATGCAACGCATTGTGAGCTTGTAGATCGGCTATTTTTTTCAAATTCCAAGTAAATAATGGGCCTTCACATGAAAAAGGTTGAAAACCACTGCATTAGCCCATTCTGAACGTGCACCCATTTTGGTGTTAGCATCATGTTATGCTTTAGCTATTGAAAAATAGCAGACCTACAAGCTCATATCGCGCCACCGAGTGGCGCGCTACGAGCTTGTAGGTCTGCTATTTTAGAAAAATCGAAGAACGACTGACATTTTTAGAATCTGATCTCAGATCAGAATGGGTTCATCAGACCAGTGTGTGTCCAGTGGAAACCTCCGTATGAATCTGATCTCAGGTCAGAATGGGTTAAGGGAACAGAACACTGAATCCCCCCCAGCGTTGTTATCACACTACAGTCAATGCCACGTCAACATTCTCCCTTGTAATTTCTACAACTCCCGCCGTCATTATACTTTTACGAGATTGTATTGTGGGATTAAGACATTTTGACCTGAGATCAGATTCTACAAATGTCTTCTAAATCATGATAGCTTTCAGAAAAACTTATGTTGCTATGTCAGTTGTTCTCAAACTATCTCATGTCAAGAATGCCCCAGAATTATATGTAATTGGCCGCCGACCCCCCATCTGAAAATAATATGTTGTTCCAGGGACCTCCCCATGAAGCAAAGATTTGTGCCACATTTTCAAGATTTTTCAAAAATAGCAGATCTACAAGCTCATAGCGCGGCACCGAGTGCCGCGCTACAAGCTTGTAAATCTGCTATTTTTCAATAGCTAAAGCAACATAATGCTTAGAACACCAATAGGGGTTCCCACCCAGAATGGATTAAGACACCAGCATGGCGGTATCTTACGTTATACGTACGGGATAAAAAGCCACAATGATCCCTCTTATTCGTAATTCATGGAACAGGAGTAGTGTTGAATTACCATACTATACAGTTGTTGCAGATAAGGCTAAAGCTTTAGCTTAGTGACGACTGAGAGGGTTTTTCCAACAACCAAACAACAAGCTGTGAGCCGGAAAGCTATGTTGTACAGCTATAGCACTATATCTATATTCTCCACAGCGTTTTCCATTAAGTTTTACTGCTTCTGGATGCTTATTGAAATTCAGAGGATGCTCGCAGGCATCAAGTACAGTACAGTACAGTACGCCTAGAGGTGAGATCCATTACGTTTCTCTGTGAATAAAACGTTTTCTTTTTTTTTAACCCATTATGGGCGCGAACCCCTTTTGTTTATAGCATTATGTTATGCTTTAGCTATTGAAAAATAGCAGATCTACAAGCTCATAGCGCGCCACCGAGTGGCGCGCTACGAGCTTGCAGGTCTGCTATTTTTTGAAAAATCGTGAAAATGTGCCTCAAATTTGGAATTTATTTTTTCAGAACGAATGTTTTTTTTCTTCCGGAGGGTCCTTGGAACAACATATTTTCAGATGGGGAGGGTCTCGGAGGCCAATTACAGATCATTTTTGGGGTCCTTGACATGAAATATTGAGTGATAATAGGCCTAGAAACATAACGTAACGTATTTCAGAAAACTGTCATTGATTTAGAAGACATTTTTTTCAGGCCTAAATGGGTTAAACCAATCTGTAGGTATGGTAGAGCATTTCTTTCTGCCTTTTTTATTACATAGTTTCAAGTGAAGACCGACAGGAAAGAGGGAGAGAGAGAGAGAGAAGGCGAGAGACGTCGTGCATCAAAGGTTGTCATGAATGGGATTCAAACACACGGTGCGCTGTCTGTCTGTCAGGCAAATGTGCGGCATGCGCCTGGAGCGCTATTGGCCAGCAAACTGCATGGTCTCCCTGTCCTTCTAATGAGGAAATTATAGATCCTATACTGGTTGACAGACAAGAAGCTCCATCTTAGATCAGTAGAAATATTGGCACGAGCTGCCCGCGCTGCGGCGACCAGGGTTCGAATCCCACGTAGGACATAAATCTTACGGATTGCAGCATTAATCTGTAAAGTGGACAGGCACCACATTACACTTTCAGAGCAACATTAACTGCTTTGCCCGTTTACTTCAACCAGAGTGATACGTAATATATATAAATATATATATTCGTTGCTGTTGGGAGGTCAACTCCATTGGACCCTCAAAATGTCTGTTTAGCAGACAACTAACTCCACCACCTCCCCCCCTCTCATGGAAGTAATAAAGTTACAACACCAACTTTGATGAGGCTGTATTGCTTTGTTGCAAAAAATATATAAGGTTTTCTTAATTTCCTGAAAAATTTATATTTTTAATTTCCTGAAAACTTTTGGAGTTATGAGGTTTCCTCCTGACAGCAGATTGTTCATTTTGAGGCACAACATTTCACACGTCAATTACTTGATTCGCTGCTCTCTGCTTTTAACTACAGTGTCTGTACATTAACTACAGTGTCTGTACATTAAACTGTACATTTAACTGTTGTGTCTGTACATTAGGCTACTCAGACTGAGGTGAAAATCATACTGTATACAATCTTCAGTGTTAACCCAATCCGGGAAAGAATCTGTGTCATTTTTAGTATAGTTAATATAGTGTTAACCCATTTTGACCTGAGATCAGATTCTAAAAAATGTCTTCTACATCCTGACAGTTTTCTGAAAAAGCTATGTTTCTATGTCAGTCGTTCTTCGATTTTTCAAAAATAGCAGAGCTACAAGCTCGTAGCGCGCCACTCGGTGGCGCGCTACGAGCTTGTAGATCTGCTATTTTTCAATAGCTAAAGCATAACATAATGCTAACACCATATACAGTATAGTGTCAGGATCATTTTAACCACATTAGCCATACTTTATGCTTTGGAACAAACCTATTTTGAGATAATAAATAATAATAATAATAATTTCGGGGATGCTTTGGGGTATACCGTGTGTTTAATCGCATCCATTTGTAACACACCCATTATTATTTGTATAACAGCTACACGGGAGGTGTCAAAGTGTGTGAGTCAAAATCTGTTTGAATTGAAACGTCTCACAGAGCTCAGTTCTATTTTGGAGCGTTGATGTGTGTCTCTGACGATTCAAACAGAGCCGAAGGGTAAACAAACTCTTATTATTGCAAACTTTGTATTGCAGTTCACGCTCATTTTTTTTGTGTGTGTTTGTTTGTTTTCACTTTGTTTGACCGTTCTATTTTTAATTGAACTGAACTAAATGACCAGGAGACTCTCAATACGAACACTCTCTAAATGAACACTCTCCCTTAATTTCTCGTCTGCCAGCCTGCCAGATCGACTGAATTAATGTTTCATTCCAATCTTCTCGGAATAGTCGTATTACTCGAATACTGGAATAGAGGCTTTTGTAGGTTATAAGAGAAGTCCCCCCCAGGACTCTGCTCCCCCCCCCCCCCCCTCCACACACACACACACACACACACACACACACACACACACACACACACACACACACACACACACACACACACACACACACACACACACACACACACACACACACACACACACACACACACCCTGCACCAAATCTCTTTGCCAATAATTGGCCAATCTACAAGCTCGCGGTGATCTTCGTGACTGGTTACTCTTGACACATGTTCGCACCCTGGAATAAAATAAGGAACATTAGGTTTCATGTGGTTTTAACCAAAAACACAATTCAGTAATGATCCTGTAAAGTGCATAACCCTAAAATGATGCCGGTTACATCATCATGCTAGGTCTTACAAATGCACGCACACACACACCCGCACGCACACACGCACGCACACACACACCCCCCTGTCTGTCTAAATAATGAGTGTGTTATGGCCTGGGCCGTACGGCTCAGCGGTCTAGGCACCTTGGCCGGTATAGTCCAAGTCTGGCAGTGTGCCGCGGGTTCGACTCCCGATCCCGACGGCCTTTACTGCATGTCACTCCCCATTTCCTGTCAGCCTACACTGTCTGTCCCTCCATAAAATATTATAAAATAAAGGCGAAAGCCACAAAAAAATAAAAAAACATAAAAAAATAAAATAATAATGAATGTGTTATAGTAAGTAATTTGAAGGCACAGCAGCGCAGCAACAGTGAAACAGCCCAGAATCCAATCCCATACAAGAGTGCGTTAACATCCCATTCAGTGCAAACTACAGCCATACATAACAAAACCATAATCTAAAAGGTCCTTTATTACTAGTCCTTACCCGTTCTGATATATTTCAACTTGTATAATATATTTGTGTGTGTGTGTGTGTGTGTGTGTGTGGTCTTTTATGAATAAAAACAGCAGTATAACATTAAAGTATTCTTCCAAATGCATGGTAGGGAAACGTTTTCATGGCAAGAGCAAGGACCGCAGCATTTACACTTATTAGCCCACAGAGCCCCATTTGAAAAGTATCAAGGACCCCCAGTTTGACATGCACCTATACTGTATATGGACAGTCGCACAGATCCAATTTGCAGGTGGATTTGCGTCCAAAACGGTCTCAATTGTGAGCTTTGGCTTGAGAGAACTCATGGCTTTTGCAACCTGTGATGATGTGAGCTTGTAGATTAGCTGTTTTCACCGGAGCGTGCGCTGTAGCCACTTCACGCGGTGTGTGTGTGTGGCTTATGTTCAAGACTGCAGTTGTATCTCGTGTTGTGTTTATAGCGAACTGAAAACGGCCACGCGATGACGCACGCGCACACATACGCACGTGCGCACACACAGCTTAAGTAGTTTACACACACAGTAGTTCACAGCGAAAGTAGTCTGCACACACACACACGCATGCACACACACACACACACACACAACCTCCGTGTTGGCTGGGGGCGGTGTGAAAAAGGGTAGGTACGTGGAATAATGCGCTAGGGTCCTTGAGGCTGTTCTTCGTGGCATGTTGTATGTAGTAATTGTGTCGATGCAAAGGCTACTGTTGGGTCCGAGTTGTTTTCCTCGTGTGGGTCTGATGCATACTCTATGGTCTGATGCCTGCCTGCGGTGTGAAAAAGGGGAAGTGCATTGGAGAATGCAAGGGGAATGTTGCGCCGGAAACTGTGTCCCAGTATTAATCTGTGTCCTCCCAACATGCATTTCACTGGTGACACGTGATTTGCGGGGAGATGAGTTGTTCAGCCCAATTCACTAATAAATAAATTAATAATCATTAATGTGTCAAATCGAAAAAAGGGCTCCGTTACGGCCTCCATATTCATATGGTCAATGCCTGTGTGGGAGCGATTGGTGCAGGCATTGAGGACATACGTGTTTGTTTCTGACTGACAGACAGACAGACAGACAGACAGACAGACAGACAGACAGACAGACAGACAGACAGACAGACAGACAGACAGACAGACAGACAGACAGACAGACAGACAGACAGACAGACAGACAGACAGACAGACAGACAGACACACAGACATTCGGTGAATTATAGTATGATTACGTATTATGGGCTACCTAACATACGGCCAGCTCTTTGTAAGGTGTGAAATGGTACAAAGAGACTGTGAGAAAACAGAGGAACGGAGAAACAGAAAGAGGACCTTGCATGGCCCGGTTGTTGGCAGAAGGGTGTTGGCATTTTGTTCTCCCAACACTGCCATGCCCCGTGCCCACACTCTCTTCTCTAACCCATTCTGACCTGAGATCAGATTCATACGAGGTTTCCACTGGACACACACACACTGGTCTGATTAACCCATTCTGACCTGAGATCAGATTCTAAAAATGTCAGTCGTTCTTTGATTTTCTCAAAAATAGCAGACCTACAAGCTCATAGCGCGCCACTCGGTGGCGCGCTATGAGCTTGTAGATCTGCTATTTTTCAATATCTAAAGCATAACATGATGCTGACACCAAAAGGGGTGCCCGCCCAGAATGGGCTAAACACTTTTCCCAGTGATTGCACTTCTCTCATTGTCAGCTTTAGGGGATGTAAGCACCTCTAGCCTGTGCACAACATGCTGTTAAAACAAGGCAATTAACACTATTATCTCCCTTAGCCCATTTTGGGCGGGGATTCGGGAACCCCTTTTGGTGTTTTAAACATTATGTTATAATTTAGCTATTGAAAAATAGCAGATCTACAAGATCATAGCGCGCTACGAGCTTGTATAGGTCTGCTATTTTTGAAAAATGTATCGTCAAAATGTAGTGCAAATCTTTGAATATATATTCTTTCAGAGCCAACGTTATTTTTCTCTCAAATCATTGCCTCTGGGGTGGGGGTATCCCTGGAACAACGTATTTTCAGATGGGGGTCCACAGCCAATTACATATATTTTTTGGGAGTCCTTGACCCTAAAATAGTTTGCGAACCACTGACATATAGAAACATGGGTTTTTCAGAAAACTGTCAGGATTTAGAAGATACTTTGTAGAATCGTTCCCCAGGTCTAAATGGCTTAGAGCGCACAGGCTAGTCGTGTATAGCGCTTACACTGTGGATAGAGAGATGGTGCAAATAGTACGGTCCTTATCCTTAGTTAGCACATGCACCTCAAACAGGCCCAGATTTCGTGGATATTTGATTGATCCCACTCACACTGACTGTATGCCTTGAAGCATGAGTTGTTTTCAAACGGCAAAGCCTTGGTGAGCTGCATTACCACCAGAGCTTGTTGTGCTTGGCATTCAAGCACCACCATGATGCATTTCAACCGTTCCCATTTGTTGTGTTGTTTTGTTGGGCTCCCCTATGTGTGTCTGCTATCCCCACAAGGACCCACGTTTGAAACATCAGGCTTTCTTATCATATTATGGGTTTTATTTTTTATTTTTTTATCAGTTTGCCTGGTCTCAGAACAGGCAAACTGATTTGGTGGTATACTACTTTTTAACCCATTCTGAACGGGCACCCATTTTGGTGTTAGCATCATGTTATGCTTTAGCTATTGAAAAATAGCAGATCTACAAGCTCATAGCTTGTAGATCTGCTATTTATAACTCATCGTATGAATCTGATCTCAGGTCAGAATGGGTTAAATATGTACTGTATGTGACAAATAAAGATTGATTGATTGATTGATTGATTGATTGATTGATTGATATGTATCGCCCTACTTGGTATAATATAATCCCTCACCCTCTGGCCTGTTCAGTTCCAAACGAGCAGTTCCTCTTTGTTTACAATGTCCGCCATTATTGATTTTCGCTCTCATATAGAAATATGGACCGGAATTGATCCATTATTGATTTTCGCTATCATATAGATATATGGACCGGATCATAGATATATGGACCGGAATTGTATCTGCTTTACTAGCCAGACAGAAATGACTTGAACTGGTTATATCAGAGCGGTGATTTAGGCTCAAACTCTTAGAGATATGTTTGAGGTATTTTAAATATGAAATGCAGTTTTAAAATGCATGGTGGAGTATATAGTTCCTATAAACCCATTCTGGGCTGGAACCCCTTTTGGTGTTTCAAGCATTATGTTATACTTTAGCTATTGAAAAATAGCAGATCTATACAGGCTCATAGCGCAGCACGCACTCGGTGCCGCGCTATGAGCCTGTATAGGTCTGCTATTTTTGCGAACGTTTTTAACTCAAATCTTTGCTTCTGGATTGGAACAACATATTTTCAGATGGGGGTCGGCGGCCAATTACATATATTTTTGGGGGTCCTTGACATGAAAATGTTTGAGAACGACTGACATAGAAACATGGGGTTTTTCAGAAAACTGTCAGGATTTAGAAGGCATTTGTAGAATCGTCCTCAGGTTGGGCTAAAATGGGTTAAGCAAAGGGTAAAAAAAGAGAAATACTTTCCTTCCAGTACAGAGCTGTTCAGGAAAAAACAAACAACCCTTTCCCTCATAAATAGATATTCAGTAAATCATCACCTTATGATACGGTGCGGTGGCATGCATAATACATAAAACCAGCCATCTAATGACTGTTTAATTATGGTAGTCAATATGAAGGGTAATTATTTTTCCTGCCCCGTTTCGCAATAAATAATAGCTGTGGGTTATATTGCACGGTCAATTCCAGGGTTTGGCCCTGCCCGCCGTTTCATCAGCTAGTGAGCGCGACAAATCAATCAGGCAACATTTGCCATAAGGCTGTCATTAGTGCTTTTTGCCAGCTACTGTATATATGGCAAGCTAAAGCACACGCTGCAGGAATACCAAACCACTCGCCCCTTTAGCACCTCGCCCCCGCAAAATAATGTTTTAACCCATTTAGGCCTGACATCGAAATAAAAAAAGCCTTCTAAATCCTGACAGTTTTCTGAAATACCTAGGTTTCTAGGCCTATATCACTCAATATTTCATGTCAAGGACCCCCCATCTCAAAATATGTTGTTCCAGGGTCACCCCCAGAAGCAAAGATTTGAGTTAAAATCGGTCACTCTGAAAGAATATTCCAAGGTTTGTGCCCCATTTTCACGATTTTTAAAAAATAGCAGACCTACAAGCTCGTAGCGCGCCACTCGGTGGCGCGCTATGAGCTTGTAGATCTGCTATTTTTAAATAGCTAAATTATAACATAATGTTTAAAACACCAAAAGGGGTTCCCGCCCAGAATGGGTTAATGTAGTTAACAGTTAATGTAGTATTTCCCTCCCTCTCTGAAATCTGAAATCATCTTGTATACAGATTTATTTGATTGTATAGTAGTCGATCTCTATACTCTGTAACATTAAGAAAGAATAACATGACACAGAGACGGTGACTGCTTAATTAAGTTAATTTAGGAACTTCTAGCAGTTAATTTCGTTTTTTTTTTTTTTTACACACATTTCTTCCATGTATAGCCCATGTTTTGTAATGTAGTGAACTTAACAATTATAAATTAATATGATAATACCTTTTATATAATCACCAACATGAATTATGTTTGTTATTTACAGCTACAGTAGGTAGAGTATAGATGGGGCGAGATGGAAAAGGGGCGACCGTACCTGTTATTTACAGCTACAGTATAGGTAGAGTAGTGGGGCGAGATGGAAAAGGGGCGACCGTACCTGTTATTTACAGCTACAGTAGGTAGAGTAGTGGGGCGAGATGGAAAAGGGGCGACCGTACCTGTTATTTACAGCTACAGTATGGGTAGAGTAGTGGGGCGAGATGGAAAAGGGGCGACCGTACCTGTTATTTACAGCTACAGTATGGGTAGAGTAGTGGGGCGAGATGGAAAAGGGGCGACCGTACCCGTCACCCAATGCATTAGAGTCCAGTGGTTTTCAACCAGTGGTCCTTGAGGGGGTTCCAGGTGGTCCTCAGCTAAAGGATTGAGAGTAACCAAATGGACCCTTATTAGATCTTTAAATCTTGAGAGCGGAAAATGAAATCCAAAATGGACCCGTAACGGGTCTCATTTTACGCTCGCAAGAGACACAGTTTTACTCAGCCTTACTAAACACAATTAGAGCATGTAGGAATTTGTTCTTTTGATCAACGTTATCTCTCCTAATGGTACCAACATCAATACAGCACGGAACTGTGGGCAAAACCAAAGATATCCTTGGGTCTGAGAGGCTAATTGTCATCAATGCCACAGACGAAAAACAGTCCAAGTCCACACTATTGATCCATAATGTATAAATGATTGATAATGGTTCAGGACAACGAGGCCTTTTCGTGGAGGGGTCAGAATGAAATTTGGACTGTTTTTCGTCTGTGGTACTCAGGTTCTGTGGCTCAAATGCGGAATAAATAATGGACCTTGAGATGAAAAGGGTTGAAAACCACTGCAATAGAGAGTAAAGATTGCATGAACACGTTGCAAAGGCACACATGTGTACACGCATGCACATGCACAGGCGCACGCACGCACACACACACATGCACAGGCGCACACGTTTACACACACATGCACACAGACACACACACATGCACACACACACACACACACAAACACTATGGCGCTCCGTTGGTGCCAGTGCACGCGACGCGGACAGCGTTTGTAGTGGCACCAACGGAGCGCCATACACACACACACACACACACACACACACACACACACACACACACACACAAACACACACACACACACACACACACCTTATTAATGTCCACATGAGCATACAAGGACACACATATTAAAAGGTACAGTTAAGGTGTCGTATAATTTCATGAACCAAAAGGTACTATAGTCCTGCGAACAGTGGAGTTTTTTACTCTGGTTTCTATTCCACAGGTTAAACTCAATGATTTTATAACAATCTGTCACTATAGAAAGATGAGACTAACTATTAATAGTGAGTTTAACTCGTCTCCTTTAAAATGTACGATAAAAACATAGGGTTTCACTTCACCATGTTAGTTTACCTCTTAAGAGAAAGTGTTCAGTTTTATTTTATAGTTCCGTTAAACATTTCCTAACTACAAGTGTTTCCATTTTCATATATTTTAAGGTATGATTAACCATGTTCATAAGTTTCTTCACAGTTTACATTTAAGTTTTGTTAAGTTAAGTTTCGCCCCAGTTAAAACGGATCAGTTCCTTTTGTCCTAAGTCCCGCCTCGCTCCAACCGGAAAGAGTTATATCATTGGTCAAAAGTCAGGAAACGCCTGCCGTATGTCCGGGAGAGGAGGGACCTATAGTTACAATATAAGGACAGGGTGGAGGGTTGATCGAGGTTCCTGGATCCGGTCAACTCATTTTCGGCTATCGAGTTTACTGTGTGTTGTTTAATCCGGAGAACCACAGAGGACGTTTCCTTTGTCTGTGCTTTGTCTTGACTGCTGGACTGTTTTTTTACTACAAATAAAGCTGCCTGCTTTGTAACCTCACTACATCGGTATTCTGGCCTCTTTTCCCTGCACTGCTGCATGCTGAAATACACCACAAAGGTTACATTGACAAAAGCACGGCACATGCATGTCTTCATGATACAATAACTTAGTACTCTGTGGGTATACTGTACGTAACAACGTCTCCGCACATAGGACGTACATTCTCCATTCATTGTCACATAGGACGTACATTCTCCATTCATTGTCACATAGGACGTACATTCTCCATTCATTGTCACATAGGACGTACATTCTCCATTCATTGTCAATGAATGGAACCTAATGTTTGTGTAAGACTAGAATCTACGCTAATAGCTGAATATAGGAGGGGCTAGAGTCCCCCTCCAAATCAAAATAAAAGTCAGCACCTGTAGCCCAGCTGTGAGATGGTGCTCGCGCACACGCACACGCACGCGCGCGCACACACACACACACACACACACACACACACACACACACACACACACACACACACACACACACACACACACACACACACACACACACACACACACACACACACACACACACACACACAGTAGCTGTCTTCACATATGCTAACAATTACTGTACACTGGCTGTAACACCTAACCAGCATCGCCTATGAAAACATTGAGTAACCAAAAAATATATATCAAAATCAAAAAGCTGTCACAAGTTGAATGACAACAAAACTTGCAAACAAATTAATTAATTAGTTAGGCTAATTAGTTTTGCCTGTCAGGTGACACTTTAAATTTAGAAAGCATTCATTCTAGTTGCTAAGATGGCTATATCTGCATGTAGACTCTACATGTAAAGCTGATTTGTTTGTTTTTCTCATAAAAAGCTCATCTAGTAAATAATGCCAGGTGTGTAGAGGCAGCGGCGAGCAGTGGCGAAAAGGGGGGAAAAAGGGCACCTTGTGCAGCACATTTTCGGGCGGGAACCCATTTTGGTGCTTTAGCTATTGAAAAATAGCAGATCTACAAGCTCATAGCGCCGGGTGGCGCGCTTGTGGCGCGCTTGTAGGTCTGCTATTTTTTTTATCGAAGAACCACTGACATAGAAACATAGCTTTAGATTGTGGGGGCCCTAAATAATATAGTAGAAGCGTATTTTATCAATATTTGATCAATGTCACACACTACAATTTCTTTTTTTAAGAGCTCATTGTTAAAAGGGCAGAGGGTGCTCTAGCACCCCCTAGTGTCTATCTATGCACGCCACTGGCGGCGAGGCATGTTTGTTCGTCAGTTTGTCTCTCCGGCATTCATTCTGGAACTAATTGGGCTTAATAAATACACCGGTGAGTAATTTGATTCAATTGGGCACAGTGGCTGTCAATATGTCCGCCCTTCAATTGCTTCCCCCCTCATCTTGTTAGTCTGCTGTCCGTCCGTCCCCTTAGGGTCAACAGGCTAATGGAGAGATAGAGAGACAGGAAAGAATGGAGAGATAGAGAGACAGGAAAGAATGGAGAGATAGAGAGACAGGAAAGAAGACTGGCTAATGGAGAGATAGAGAGACAGGAAAGAAGAGGTGGATTTAGGGTCAACTGGCTAATGGAGAGATAGAGAGACAGGAAAGAAGAGGTGGATATAATGGAGAGATAGAGAGACAGGAAAGAAGAGGTGGATATTTTGTTGTTGTCTTTGTTTAGTTTTCTATTTAAAATGGAATATGGTTCGTTTTCTCTCAGCATCCGCATTGCAGATGGGAAATTAATTCACATTCTGACTCGCATATAAAACACATGGCTAGGCCCACACACACACACACACACACACACACACACACACACACACACAGTCTCACACATAGGAGTAATAAAATGGTAAACGAGCACTCTTGTTGAGCACAGGCCGTGCACGTAAACATGCACACACACACACGCACGCACACACACACACACACACACACACACACACACACACACACACACACACACACACACACACACACACACACACACACACACACACACACACACACACACACACACACACACACACACACACACACACACACACACACACACACACACACACACACACACACACACACACACACACACACGAGTAATAAAATGGTAAACGAGCACTCTTGTTGAGCACAGGCTGTGCACGTAAACATACATGCACACACACACACACACACACACACACACACACGCACACACACACACGCACACACACACACACACACACACACACACACACACACACGATGCGTCCATGCAGAGATTGATTCCAATTAGCAGGTCCCCGGACGCTCTCTCTCTCCCCTCGTCAGTGCAGCTCATCATTAAGAAAGCTTGTTTAATGACGGCAGGCCTAACCTTCTCTGATGCCAGGCCGCCTTTGATATTCAAGAGGTAATCCTACTCACTCTATACCGCCTCCCTTGGCCCCCCCACCCCACCCCACCCCCCTCCAACCCCCCCCCCTCCCTCACCCCCCCTCCCCTCCCTTCCCCCCCCCCCCACCCCCCTCCCCCCCTCCCCTCCGCTCTTCATTTCACCGTTGAGCCTCACTCCTTCGCCTCCATATAGTCGTGCTTGACGGCTTCATTTCCCCTGACGGTTTCCTTTGTTTGTCTTATTTATGCTCTTTGTGCCCGGGTGTTGTATTTGTGCCCTGACATGATTAACTTATAATAAGAATCGATGCTCTCTCTCTCTGTATGTCTTTAACCCATTTGGACCTGAGACCAGATTCTACAAATAATGTCTTCTCTAAAAATCATGACAGTTTTCTTTTTTGTTATGTTTTTTTGTTGTTGTGGCTTTCGCCTTTATTTGATATATTTTATGGAGGGACAGACAGTGTAGGCTGACAGGACATGGAGAGAGATGGGGGCGGGGGGAGGGGGGGGGTGACATGCAGTTTAAAGGCCGTCGGGATCGGGAGTCGAACCCGCGGCACACTGCCTGCCAGACTGGATTACCAGCCAAGGTGCCTGGACCGCTGAGCCACGGCCCAGGCCATCATGAGAGTTTTCTGATCTTTTTGTGTCAAGGACCCCAAAAATGAACTACATTTGGCCGCCAACCCCCATGTGAAAATATGTTGTTCCAGGGACCCCCCCCAGAAGGGACCCCCTTCCAGGGACCCCCCCAGAAGATATGTTGTTCCAGGGACCCCCCCAGAAGGGACCCCCTTCCAGGGACCCCCCCCAGAAGCAATATGAGTTAAAGATGTTCGTTGTGAAAGAGCATATATTCAAGTGCTACATTTTCAAGATCTTTAAAGAAATAGCAGATCGATACGCAAATCGCTACGAGCTTGTAGATCTGCTATTTTTCAACAACATACTGTAGTATAACATAATCCTTTAAAACACCAAAAAGGGTTTTTTCCGTCCTGAATGGGTTAAAATGGCAGAGCCGATCCAGGCTCAAACGTATAAGCCTCCAACGCTGCATGGCTTCATTCATGGCCCCCCTGCTATGTATTTATTTATTTGTTTTGCGTTGCTTTTCTTTCATGTCGTCCTTTGTAATTTGGTATTGTTGTTGTTTTTATATACCTGCGAAAAGATGAAACAAGCGTACTTTCATCGGCATGCGTTCGTTTGGCATTGTTTGTTGTTCTTTCCTGACTCCCACATTCTCATGTCGTTGTTGGCATCTCGGTATATGCAGGTGGTGGTGGTGGTGCGCTCGCCATCGCTTTGTTTCTCTCCCCACGCCATGCTCTTACATTCCTCCATCGGAGGATGCAATTCTCTATAGCTCTGTCTCTCTCTCTCTCTCTCTCTCTCGTCTCAAAGGATTTTGATCTATACTCACGTCTCTCATTTGCCTGTTGTGTATATTTCTCACATCCCCTCTGATCTCCGCAACTTCAAAACTGCACTTCAAACTGCAAACAAAAGAATAAGAATCAAACTGCACTAGTACAGTACAACACCGCAGTATTCTCCATCGGCATCGCTTCTCCCTGCAGAACTGGAAGGAGCCGGAGGAGTATACCAAAGGATTTATATTTATTGTTGGTAAAAAAGTACGGTACTAGTATATAGTGTTTCTTCCTTCTTCCTTCAGCTTTGCCGCAGTCAGTACAGTACAGTACAGAACAGTACAGCACTTCCCCTAGCTGTGCGAGTCCAGCAGGAAGAGAAAAGCGCTATCTGTCTGTCTGTCTGCATGTCTGTCTGTCTGTCTGTCCGTCTGTACATCCACTTACTTAAACACACACTTTGCTCATTATATGAGAGAGAGAGAGAGAGAGAGAGAGAGAGAGAGAGAGAGAGAGAGACCATGTCAGGGAATGGAACCATAGTTACCTTAATTGGCAGCCTTAAGCATTGCCCTCATGTGTTCAGTACATCTAAAGCTCAGCTCGCTGCATGTGGGTCTTGAAAGCCTGACGCCACCGACGTGGAACAAAGTGACTGTTATGTCCTTTTTTATATATTATCCCATTCTGACCTGAGATCAGATTCATACGAGGTTTCCGCTGGACACACACTGGTCTAGATTAACCCATTCTGACCTGAGATCAGATTATAGAAATGTCAGTCGCTCTTCGATTTTTCAAAGATAGCAGACCTACAAGCTCGTATCGCGCCACTCGGTGGCGCTATATGAGCTTGTAGGTCTGCTATTTTTAAATAGCTAAAGCATAACATGATGCCGACACCAAAATGGGTGCCCGGTCAGAATGGGATATATACACTGGTACAGTATAATACCTTTCATTTCTTTACTCAAGGGCTCTTTTCTAAGAAAACCTTAACAAGAAGGATGCAACGGTGAGTGCTCACACGCATGCATTGCACACACACACACACACAGAGTAGGCCTATAAGCTACTACATAGAAAAGAACACTCCTTCGGGTAAAAACGGATAGCGAAGTGGCTACATGTCACATGGATTTTCCATGATCCACAATTTTTCAATAACAATTTTTAATATGTTATCTAAGGATGATAACATATTTATATAATATTATATAACGTAGTTCACCCGGCGGCCATCTTTCTGGGGTGCTACTGTAGTACAGTATATTCTACTGTAGTACAGTATATTCTACTGTAGTACAGTATATTCTATGGCAGCTCAAACTAAAACACTCATGAACATAAATCGCTCAAATCTTGACGGATTTACAAACGCGTTGGTTTATTACAAACGTTGTCAACGTGGCTATGATTCAGGACGCTTAATCTGCTTAATGTTATTTTTTTATATGAACGTCATATAAAAGCATATGTAAGTATGCGGACGTCTCTGACGTTAATAACATACCAGACAGTTTGAAAATCGGTTTAAAATGTAGCAAGTTATGGTTATTTAAAAAGTACATACCCCCAAAAGACAAGACGTACTGTTATGCTGCACCCCAGTACGATGGTCGCCACGTGACGACGTAGCTCTCCATTGGCCTGCAGCGTGGGTCTAGCCTAATCCAGCCTTTCTTAAATATGGACGGATAGACGGACACATAATGATAATAGTTAATAATGAATTGCATTTTTATAGCGCTTTTCAAAGTGCTCAAAGCGCTTTGAAACTGTTCATTCATTCATACATTGTTAGGTGAAGCGGCGAACAGTCGACGCCAGCGTCCTCACTTCACACATTCACACACCGACGGTGGTGAGCTGAGCTCAGCTCACACCGACCAACTCATTGGAGGCAGTGTAGGGTTCAGTGTCTTGCCCAAGGACACTTTGACATGTGGACAGGAGGAGGAGGAGGAGCCGGGATTCGAACCGCCGACCCAGGGATCATTGGAGGACCTGCTCTACCTCCTGAGCCACAGCCGCCCCACTTGGACACAGACATGGTCAGATCACAGACATGGTCAGATCACAGACATGGTCAGATCACAGACATGGTCAGATCACAGACATGGTCAGATCACAGACATGGTCAGATCACAGTCATGGTCAGATCACAGTCATGGTCAGATCACAGACATGGTCAGATCACAGACATGGTCAGATCACAGACATGGTCAGATCACAGTCATGGTCAGATCACAGTCATGGTCAGATCACAGTCATGGTCAGATCACAGACATGGTCAGATCACAGACATGGTCAGATCACAGTCATGGTCAGATCACAGACATGGTCAGATCACAGACATGGTCAGATCACAGTCATGGTCAGATCACAGACATGGTCAGATCACAGACATGGTCAGATCACAGACATGGTCAGATCACAGACATGGTCAGATCACAGACATGGTCAGATCACAGACATGGTCAGATCACAGACATGGTCAGATCACAGACATGGTCAGATCACAGACATGGTCAGATCACAGACATGGTCAGATCACAGACATGGTCAGATCACAGTCATGGTCAGATCACAGACATGGTCAGATCACAGACATGGTCAGATCACAGACATGGTCAGATCACAGACATGGTCAGATCACATTTGGCTATTCAAGAATAGTTTAGCACAGAGAAAACTGTCGCGCCTTTCTTTGTCCTATTTTTCCAAACTTAATTGACTACAGGAGCGGTGGTCTGGAAAACATGACAGAAAAAGACTCGCTCACTGTATAAAAATAAATAAAGGAAAACTCCATAGACCGAGACTTAACCCATTCTGACCTGAGATCAGATTCTAAAAATGTCCTCTACATCCTGACAGTTTCATTATTAACCCATTCTGACCCGAGATCAGATTCTAAAAGTGTCTTAGGTTTTTCAAAAATAGCAGACCTACAAGCTCGTATCGCGCCACTCGGTGGCGCGATATGAGCTTGTAGATCTGCTATTTTTAAATAGCTAAAGCACGACATGATGCTAACAACAAAATGGGTGCCCGGTCAGACTGGGTTAAGAAAACATTGTTTCCTTTTATTTTATCATGCTCATAAAGTGCTATGTGCTAATTGCACTTTGAGCACAGAGGACTTTATAAGCATGATAAAATGAAAAGTCTCGGTCTAAGGAGTTTTCCTTAATTCTTTTATACAGTGAGCGAGTCAAGTTTTATTCAAAAGTAGCTCATGTGTGCCACGATGTGACTGGTTGTGATCTTAGAGATTCTGAGTGAAGATTGTTTTATAATCTTCTTTAAACATTTTCCAAATTGCCCTTCCAGAGGACAATTCAATACATCAATATTATTCATATTACTGAACCAGCACGCACACGCGCACACACACACACACACACACACCCTCACACACACACACACACACACACAATTTGTGCACACGCATACCGCGCACAAATGATGCTGCTATGACTATTGGTTCCACTTGACCCGTCATTCAATGTGTTCTTATCCTTCCTCCCTAACCATTGTTCAATTGTACTCTATAATTTCCTCCCTCTTCTGACACACGTCATATAATTAGGCACCAATTATTATTGTTAATAAGTTTGAGGCGAAAAAGCCTTTGTTACCAAGGTCAGTGTGGTCTGACAAAGCTGGAAAATTGCTCTCATTGCTTCCCGTCTTCATCTCCCCACCATGCCATTCATGGCATGCACGTGCACACACAAGTGCACGCACGCACACACACACACACACACACACACACACACTCGTGCACATTGCACACAATGAGGGAGTGAACGAACGATCAGACAGTAGAAGAGATGGAGACACCCACAGGGCCTTGATCTCGCTATTCCCTTATCACATGAAAATTCATTTCACGTTGCGCTTTGGACTGCGTATAACAAGGACTGCTGCTTAAGCCATTCTGACCTGAGATCAGATTCACACGAGGTTTCCACTGGACACACACTGGTCTGATTAACCCATTCTGACCTGAGATCAGATTCTAGAAATGTCAGTTGCTCTTCGATTTTTCAAAAATAGCAGACCTACAAGCTCGTAGCGCGCCACTCGGTGGCGCGCTATGAGCTTGTAGATCTGCTATTTTTCAATAGCTAAAGCATGACATGATGCTAACACCAAAATGGGTCCCCGTTCAGAATGGGTTAAATATCACCCCGGAAAGTAGAGAGAGTGATAAAGAAACATTCTCCGTTGAGTATAAAGTATACAAAATCAGGATGAGTAACAGGAATTCATCTGGGATTTAATAAACAAGATTTTTTTGATGTTCAACAATGACGAAAGTGCTGTGAAATTGTGTTTCCTTTCATGTGTGCAAACAAACAAAGTCACGCACGACAATTATTATAATCTTTTTTTTGTTGTCTTTTTATCATCGAGATATAAGGAGTCCGACAATTCGACAGACATCCACTCTATAGTTATTTAGGTCAATTTCGTGGCAATATCACTTCATGAACTAACGTGAACAACTATAACAAACTTAACCTACAACAAAATGATCCGAAGTGGGACAAACTAACTGTAGACATATAGATGTTTTATTAAAAAACAAAGCCTGGGTGATGCAGGGGTGGGGGTTCCTGCCCCCATGGAGCACACACACACACACACACACACACACACACACACACACACACACACACACACACACACACACACACACACACACACACACACACACACACACACACACACACACACACACACACACACACACACACACACACACACACACACACACACACACATGTCCCATAGACATTTCAAAACGAATTTATTTAAAGACCTTATAACCGTCGTACAAAGCCAACTCTTGTCGTGACAAATCATGACAACAAACACAATATTTTGGACCAAAACAAAAGAAAAAAATGATTTGTTCAGCCCGAAAAATTCGGTTTGTTGTCATGATTTGTTGGTGGCTGCGGAGTGAGCTATAGGAATTGTTTTATTATTCAAAAATAGCAGATCGATATGCAAGCTCGCAGCGTGGCACAAAGTGACAGTGACACGCTGTGAGCTTGTAGATCTGCTATTTTTGAATAGCCAACATATAAAGTGGTCGAAATGATTGCGATGCTATATGTTATTTGGCTGCTGCATGGGGGACTTGTGGGGGTCCCCGGACCCCACTTTGAGGACCAGTACTGGGTCAGAGCAGGGACTCGGGGAGTGAGAGGAACTGCATGGGAGGTATATAATGTTCAGAACCACCTGGTCCACCAAATGGACTCAGAGTGCATATTATCACCCGGCAGTGCAGTGCCCATGGCGCGAGTCGGACAAATCATCCTTTGTATTGCTCTCTTAAAAAACACTATACAATTTCACCCACTGCTTCTTTTTTTATATTTTAATTTTTATCCCACGATTCTGTAACCCATTTCTTTCCACCCCAGTGTCCTTTGTCTAATGTGATCCTGGGCTCTACACTCCCTCTGCCAACCTGGGGAGAGCAACGGACTGACCTCATGTTTCCTTCTATGCATGAGGAGTCCAATTGCAGCTTCTTTTTACCTGACAGGGGGGAGTTTCCCCGGTTGGACGTAGTGCGTGGAAGCAACACGTTAGTCCAACCAGTTCCTTTCCCCTCCATCAGGCGCCCCGGCTGGCCAGGGGGAGGCAGTTTAGAGACCAGGATTACTGCATGTTTTTGTGAGGGTACCTACCCTAGGGGACACGGGGAGAACATGTGAGGGTACCTACCCTAGGGGACACGGGGAGAACATGTGAGGGTACCTACCCTAGGGGACACGGGGAGAACATGTGAGGGTACATACCCTATAGGGGACACGGGGAGAACATGTGAGGGTATACCTACCCTAGGGGACATGGGGAGAACATGTGAGGGTACCTACCCTAGGGGACACGGAGAGAACATGCAAACTCCACACAGAAAGACCATTTCAACCTTAAGGCATCTTACTGGTAATAAACAATTATGATAAAATAATTGTAATACTCTGTGCTCATCGGAAGTATGTTTGTAAGGATAGGGATGGGCAACGTTCTATTTGTCTTTTGCTAAGCGTTTTTAAGCCCCTATAGATTATAAATGTGCATACTGTACATAATGATAATATCATGAGAAACGGGTTCTATAACAGTAACACTACTCATAGAGGTTTAGCCAGCCCGCCTGACTTAAATGTCACTTTGTATGTACTGTATCACTGACACAAGTGTTAAAAGAAAGTCATTGCATAGAGATGAATAATTTTAGTCCATTTTGATGACAACCCCCCACACACACACACACCCCCCTACACCCCCCAAAGAACAACACTTTACTTCACTTTACAATTTAGGCATTCAGCTCAGCTCACCTCACCTCACCCAGACACACCAGGCATTCAGCAGACTCTCTTAACCCAGAGCCAACACAAGGGAATAGATGAAATGAATAGATATAGCAATCTAAGATCATAACGTAAGTAGACTAAGAACCTAACGTCAGTCTAACAGTAGAATATCGCTACAATGAAAGTATACAGTAACACTACCGATACACCAAATGTTATACCTCAAAACTCTCTCCATTCTGAACGGGAACCCATTTTGGTGTTAGCATCATGTCATGCTTTAGCTATTGAAAAATAGCAAATCTACAAGCTCATAGCGCGCCACCGAGTGGCGCGCTAAGAGCTTGTAGGTCTGCTATTTTTGAAAAATCGAAGCGCGACTGACATTTTTAGAATCTGATCTCGGGTCAGAATGGGTTCATCAGACCAGTGTGTTGTCCAGCGGAAACCTCGTATGAATCTGATCTCAGGTCAGAATGGGTTAACCATCAACCACCATCCTCTTGTTGATGCTTAATTGTCAAACCAAATGGTAAGACTCATCCTTCATCCAGAGACAGGGAGCTCATCTTGTGACCTAAGCATTATAGTTCGTAAAGCTTTAGGTCCACCTTTGGCCCGCAGCGCCAAATCCTGCCCCAGCTGATCTTTCTTGTGACCCCCGCCGGAACACATTAAAACACAAATGAACATCCATAATGTTATCTTTACTGTACGTGCTGCATGTTGTTGTTGTTGTCTGGAAAGGTAGGGGGGGGGGGGGGGGGGGGGGGAGTAATGCCTTACTCATTATGTACACGAAGAAATAAACAGTAACACCCGTATTCGTGTCTTCTTTGCTGGCGTAACGGCCGCAAAGAAGATGGTTGCTTCGCACTGGAAACCGCCTCATACATTGTCATTTCGCCAATGGGCTTTGACCTTTCTAGACATCATTTATCTAGAAATGTCTACAGCAAGATTGCATGGTGCAAAAGAGGAAAAGATAGAGATTTGGTCTGGTATTGCAGATTTGGTTAAGGGCATGGTTTAATCATTATTATTATTATTATCATCATTATTTATTAATTTTTTGTCTCCATTGCACAGTAGTAGGAGTAATGACATTTTGTGGCATCTTTGGTCTCGGGGGGGAGGGGTGGGTGGGATTGTTTGTTTTTGTGTTCCTTGCTTTTGCTGTTATGTGTTGTTTTATATGTGTTTTGTTTTCTTTAAGTCATTCATGTTGTTAACGTGTATTATTGTGATTTTTGTCTTAAAATAAAAAAACATTTGATAACAAAAAAAAAAGAAGTAAACAGTGGTGTGTATAAAGCAGGCCTACTTGAAAGCCATACTTGAGTAAAGTTACAGATGATCTCATTTGAAAGATGTTTTTACTCCGTAAAAGTTAAATGCAGCTATATAAGAAAATCAAAGTGTTAAAGCACACATTATGTTACTTCAGAAGATTATCATGGTGTTAAAGGGAATGTGACATTAAAAAAAAGGTTTTGGAATTGTTGTTTTTTTTAGGTTTTCTAATCTCAATTGCACCCAAAAAAACATGAACTTTTAACATTCAGTAGATTTTCTGTGATCTGGGGTTTTCTGGCTCAAACAGGTGCTCTGATTTGCCGGCAGTAAGTGACATCACTTACTGCAAATCCCATATATGTCAATGGGATTTGCCAGCAGATGTCACTGTTTCACTGTGTTGCCTGTTTTCATTGTAGCTCAAAAGGCCCCCAAAACCCCAAAGAAAACTTCAGACCACAGAAAATCCACTGAATGTTCAAAGTTCAGGTTTTTTGGGTGTAATTGAGGTCATAAAACCTAAAAGAAAAAATGAATGTCATAAAACCTTTAAAATAATGTATCTAACTCTAACTATAAGTATCAAAAGTAAAAGTGTAAGTTAGTAGACCTTCCACAGTATACAAAGAAACAAAACAGCCTATAGAAACATTGTCTATATACTTCTCATTTCAGAAGATAGCTTTCAAGTACACAGCTGTTGCTTTCACCATGCTTGACAAAAGCGACATCGAGCGCATTTCCGTATGGACACGGGCGAGAACAGCAGATGTGTTCCGTGTGCATTTCATCCATCATAATGCCATCCATTCGTAGCCATTTCTGCCGTTTTGAGTGGCTTCATGTCCATTACAGCGAGGAAAGAATTCTCCTTCTGCATCCATTAGCTAGTTTTAACCCATTTTGTGCGGGGAACCCTTTTGTTGTTTTATGCATTATGTTATGCTTTAGCTATTGAAAAATAGCAGACCTACAAGCTCATAGCGCGGCACTCGGTGCCGCGCTATGAGCTTGTAGGTCTGCTATTTTTTTTTTAATTGCGAAAACGTGGCGCAAATCTTTGAATATATATTCTTTCAGAGCCAACGATTTTAACTCATATCTTTGCTTCTGGGGGGGGGGGGGGGGTCCCTGGAACATCATATTTTCAGGCGGCCAAATACATATATTTTTGGGGCGTCCTTGACATGAAAATGTTTGAGTACCACTGACTGATGTATAGAAACATGAGGTTTTTCACAAAACGCTCAGGATTTAGAACGGCATTTGGATAGTAGAATGAATGGTCCCGAGGTCTAGACGTGTTAAGTGGACTGTGTCCATCTGCTGTACATCTTCTTCGTCCACTTTTCATTTCAGTTTCATTTGTCCTAAAGAGTGTCCTGGACTGACCCAGTTTTATGCGTCACTCTCAACTATAATATGTACAAAACATCATAATAGCTTGTGCTCTTATTAATATTACATCATCCGGGGGCTCAAAAACATTATACAGTACGAAGAAAACTTTCACCTCGCCAGCCCGCCCGCCCGCCTCCTCTTGCACAAGGAAGGATGCTTCCATGCCAGGGACCCGGCTGGCACAGAACACACTGGAATATCTACTAAAACGTCCCGTCGTCTCAATATCCACATCACAAAGTGTCACGGTACCGAGAACTGGCGGACCCAAATGCAGACACAGACAAAAGTTCGACAGTTCAAGGGTGTTTATTGAAAAACAAACTGGCAGGCAGGCATAGCAGAGCAAACAGGCTGGTCAGAGCAGGGGCTGGCAGGCAGGCAGGCAGGCAGGCAGGTGTGGTCTGAGGAGGAGGAGAGGAGAGCGGTGAGAACAGGCAAAATGCAAAAACTAGAAAACACAATAAAACTGAAGTTCACTGCAGGAACAAACACTGGCATAATACTGGCTAGAAAGTCTACTACCACTGTGGTTGATTTAACAATCTGGCGCTGGTGATGTGGGAAGGCCGGGTCTTTATAGGCTGCAGGAGTTGATGAGCTGATGGCAGGCAGGAGCGTAGATTGGAGACTGGAAACAGGTGAGCCAAGTGATAAATGGAGCCAAGCCAACGCCCACACACACGCCCACACATAACACAGACACTGACAAGACAGAGACAGACAAGAAAACCACAGCCCTGCCTGGGACTGTGACAGTGCCCCCCCCTCACGGAACGCCTCCAGGAGTTCCACCAGGCTTGTCAGGGTGTTGCTGATGGTAATCTGTGATTAGGGATGGATCCAGAATGAAGCGACGTGGTACCCAACATCTCTCCTCAGGACCATAGCCCTCCCAATCAACCAGGTATTGGAATCCCCTCCCTCTGCGACGCACGTCTAGCAGCCGCCGGACGGTGTACGCTGGATGGTCGTCAATGATACGGGGGGGAGGAGGGGGCGCATCCGGAGGAGACAGCGGACTCATCAACACCGGTTTCAACAGAGAGACATGGAAGGCGGGGTGGATCTTCATGTGACGAGGGAGCCTGAGCTTGACAGTCGAAGGGTTGATGATGGAGAGCACCTCATAAGGGCCCACATAACGGGGGGAGAGCTTCCTTGAATCAGTCTTCAGGGGGAGGTCCTTAGTAGACAGCCACACACGCTGACCTGGCTGGTACGTGGGGGCTGGGGTCCGATGGCGATCGGCAAACTTTCTGTTCCGTTCCACGGAACTGAGCAAGGCAGCTCGTGCATCCTTCCACACCTTGCGACAGCGTCGTAGGTGAGCCTGAACCGATGGGACGGCGATGTCATCCTCCTCGGCTGGAAAGAGAGGTGGCTGGTACCCCAGAGAACCCTCAAAAGGAGACTTGCCCGTGGCAGCACAGGTCAGAGAATTGTGGGCGTATTCGATCCACAGCAGGTGGGTGCTCCAGGAGGAGGGATTCTTGGCCGCCACACAACGCAGTGCAGCTTCTAGGTCCTGGTTGGCTCGCTCTGTCTGTCCGTTAGTTTGTGGGTGGTAACCAGAAGATAGACTCACAGATGCTCCGAGGGCACGACAGAAAGCCCTCCATACATGTGAGATGAACTGGGGTCCCCTGTCGGAAACAATATCCACAGGGACGCCATGGAGCCGAAAGACATGGTAAGCAAGGAGGTCAGCTGTTTCAAGCGATGTGGGCAGTTTAGGGAGAGCCACAAAATGCACAGCCTTAGAGAATCTGTCCACAATAGTCAGAATTACCGTGTTGCCTTGGGATGGAGGAAGACCCGTGACGAAGTCCAAAGCCATGTGCGACCAGGGTCGACTAGGGACAGGCAGAGGACGGAGCAAGCCAGCAGGCGGCTGATGAGAAGCTTTCCCACGAGCGCACACAGCGCAAGCAGACACAAAAGCACGGGTGTCACGGGCAATGGAGGTCCACCAGAAGTGCCGTTTGAGGAGAGACAGAGTGCGGCCGACCCCTGGATGGCAGGCAAAGCGGGAAGCATGTGCCCAGAGGAGGACCCGCGAGCGAACAGACTCAGGGACGAAGAGACGGTTTGCGGGTCCGTTGCCTGGATCCGGTTGGACCCGTTGAGCCTCTCGCACCAGTGACTCAATCTCCCACATCACAGCTGCCACCACACAGGAAGAGGGAAGGATCGACTCCGGCTGGCCAGTGGATCCTGCAGTGGAGAACTGGCGTGACAGGGAATCCGCCTTCAAGTTACGAGAACCAGGACGGTAAGTCAGGGTGAAGCGGAACCGACCAAAATACAGGGCCCATCGAGCCTGGCGGGAGTTGAGGCGCTTTGCAGACTGGATGTAAGCAAGATTCTTATGGTCTGTCCACACAATGAACGGATGTTCAGCACCCTCCAGCCAGTGCCTCCATTCCTCCAAGGCGAGCTTCACAGCCAACAGCTCCCTGTTCCCCACATCATAGTTGCGCTCAGCAGAGTTCAAAGGATAAGAAAAGAAGGCACAGGGATGGAGCTTCCCATCTGTAGCGGACCTCTGGGACAGGATTGCCCCCACCCCGGTGTCTGAAGCGTCGACTTCCACGACAAACTGACGGGACGAGTCAGGGTGGACGAGAACCGGTGCCGTGGTGAACCGCCTCTTCAACTCCTTAAACGCAGTCTCAGCCTCCGCGTTCCAGGTAAAAGGAGTCAACGAGGATGTCAGCTTGTTAAGGGGTGCTGCAACACTGCTGTAGTTTCTGATGAACCTTCTGTAGAAGTTGGCAAAACCAAGGAACCGTTGAAGATGCTTTAAAGATGCGGGTCGAGGCCAGTTCTCCACCGCCTGCACCTTCTCAGGGTCCGCCTTCACCTGGCCATTCTCAACGATGAACCCGAGGAATGTGGTAGACTGGACATGGAATTCACATTTCTCCGCTTTAACAAAGAGCTGGTTCTCCAAAAGACGCTGCAACACTTGTCGGACATGCACCACGTGTTCCTCATGGTTGCGGGAGTAAATCAGGATGTCATCTAGGTAAACAAAAACAGTACGGTTGATTAGGTCACGGAGGACATCATTGACCAGTGCTTGGAATACACCTGGAGCATTAGTGAGCCCAAATGGCATGACGAGATATTCAAAATGGCCGATGGGTGTCTTAAAAGCGGTCTTCCACTCATCTTCAGCCCGGATACGAACAAGGTGGTATGCATTACGCAGGTCTAGCTTGGAAAAAATAGTTGCCTCCTGAATGGGCTCAAAAGCAGATGCTAGCAATGGTAATGGATATTTGTTTTTAACAGTGATGTCATTGAGGCCTCGATAGTCAATGCAGGGGCGTAATGAACCATCTTTCTTACCCACGAAGAAGAACCCAGCGCCAACTGGGGAAGAAGAGGGCCGAATGATGCCAGCTGCCAATGACTCGTGGATGTATTTCTCCATGCTCTCTCTCTCTGGGCGAGACACGTTGTAGAGACGACTAGTAGGCAGTGGAGCTCCCTCATGCAGGTTGATGGCACAGTCATACGGGCGGTGCGGTGGTAATGATAGGGCACGTTGCTTACTGAAAACCTCTCCAAGGTTATGGTATTCAGCAGGAACACCAGAAAGGTCTGGAGGCTCCATAATAGCTGGGGAGCTGGCACCCTCAGATGGTGAACGAGCAGACCGTAAGCAGGTTGAGAGACAATACGGACTCCAGCTCACCACCTTGCCTGCCGCCCAGTCAATATGTGGATTGTGTAGTTGTAGCCATGGCTGACCTAGAACGATAGGTACATTAGGAGAGGAAATGACATAGAACTGAATTTGTTCATGATGATTACCGGACACAAGGAGGTGGACGGGTTCGGTACGGTGAGTCACACGGGCCAGAGGATTGCCATTGAGAGCATTAGCTTGCATAGGTGAGGTGAGTGGTTCAAGTGAAATGCCCAACTGGGAAACTACAGACATGTCTAGGAAGCTTTCGTCTGCCCCTGAATCAACAAGAGCAAGCAGTGACAATGACTGAGTATGCAAACTAAGAGTGGCATGAAATTCCATACGGGATCGGGTTTTGGGGGAATATGAAACATGACTCACCAGAACCCCCACTGCTACTGATGAGTCATCTCTTTTGGCCGTGTAGGACATGTGGCGATGTGGTGGTTTGGCTGGCCACAGTAAAAACACACCCCCATCTTCCTTCGGCGTTGGCGTTCATCTGGTGTGAGATGGGCCCGGCCCAATTGCATAGGTTCCTCCCCAGAAAACTCAGCAGGAGGAGGAGGACGACCAAACTCAGCAGGCGGGGCTCTGTAGTTTCCTCCGACAGAGGGCGCTGTAGGACTAGGTGGAGAGGGCTCTGCCTGCCACTGAGCCATCTGGTCAGACATCTTGATGGCAGTGGTAATTGCCTCATCCAGGGAAGGCTGTTCCTTCCTCAAGGCCATCTCTCTGCCAATGCTGCGGGTGAGCCCACTCTGAAAGGCGGTTAGCAGTGCCGGCTCATTCCACCCTGACTCAATTGCTAAAGTTCTGAACTCACTGGCAAACTCTCTCACTGTTCGCCTGCCCTGCCGAAGTCTTAACAGTTGTTGACCAGCCTGCTGCCCTCTAATTGGATGATCATAAATACGTTTTAACTCAGCAGTGAACAGGGCAAAAGTCTGAACAGCAGGTGAATCCTGCTCATGCAAAGCATTAAAATAGCTGAGAGGAGGCCCCTCCAATAGGCTGGCTACATAAGCAATTTTAGCTGCCTCATAAGTGAATCGAGAAGGCTGAGCATTGAAAACTAGCTGGATTTGAGTAACAAACTGACGACAAGTATTTGGATTACCAGAGTACTTTGCAGGTGGAGGAATATGGGGCTCTGCAGCAGGAGCGACTGGAAGCATGGGAGCAACAGCGTCAGCAGCAGGTTGTTGATGGAGCTGAGGTGGAGGTGTGTGGCTGATGGCAGTCAGTTGGTTTGAGATCTCAGCCACGCTATCCATGAGAGACTTTAGCATTTGCTCGTGAGTTCCCAAACACTGCCCCTGTTTGATAATGGCCTCCTTAACTCTGTCATAGTCTGCTGGGTCCATTCTGGCCAGATTGTTCTGTCACGGTACCGAGAACTGGCGGACCCAAATGCAGACACAGACAAAAGTTCGACAGTTCAAGGGTGTTTATTGAAAAACAAACTGGCAGGCAGGCATAGCAGAGCAAACAGGCTGGTCAGAGCAGGGGCTGGCAGGCAGGCAGGCAGGCAGGCAGGTGTGGTCTGAGGAGGAGGAGAGGAGAGCGGTGAGAACAGGCAAAATGCAAAAACTAGAAAACACAATAAAACTGAAGTTCACTGCAGGAACAAACACTGGCATAATACTGGCTAGAAAGTCTACTACCACTGTGGTTGATTTAACAATCTGGCGCTGGTGATGTGGGAAGGCCGGGTCTTTATAGGCTGCAGGAGTTGATGAGCTGATGGCAGGCAGGAGCGTAGATTGGAGACTGGAAACAGGTGAGCCAAGTGATAAATGGAGCCAAGCCAACGCCCACACACACGCCCACACATAACACAGACACTGACAAGACAGAGACAGACAAGAAAACCACAGCCCTGCCTGGGACTGTGACACAAAGGCTGTGCATTATAAAGAACTGGCACAGAAATGTCTCATAATAAGTGTATCCACACAGGGTGACTTTGACAGGAAAATACTCTCTCACCGTATAGAAAAATAAGTAAAACTCCTTAGACTGAGACTTAGAAAAATATTTTTTTATTTTATTTTATCATGCTCTTATGGTGCTCTAGCTGTGCTCATGGTGCAATTAAAAAGCAAACGTTTGGGTCCTCAGACCTTCGTCAGTGCTATGGTTTTTCACAGACAAAGAACTTACTCTTACAGAACTCCAAAACAATACAGCTCAGGTGCTGAGAATTACTAATTGGTGACATCACCAGATTGTGGGCATGGACATTACAGAAAGGATATACAAAATCACAGTTATAATATAGGAAACAAAAATATTGCATACATCACATGTTGACAGACTTATATACAATCACGTTTTTAATATAACTTTCCTTAAAGGTAGCACTGGAGGGAGAGATCTTCATTCAAGCCACCTGGATTGACAGACTTGAAATAAAAAACCCATCTAGATTCAGTTTGGAGGAGTTTAGTGTCTAAATCACCCCCTCTTCTAGATTTCTTAATTTGACACAGTCACACAGAGAAATGATCAAAAGTCATACATAAGATAAGCGCTCACATGTATAGTTTCTGGTTATCCGAGTACAATGTTTACTTTGTTTGTAGATGAATGTGATGGGTATTGTAATTTTGTTGTAAACTATTATTAGTATAGCATATTATTTGATCAGATGCATTTGCATGTATCTTTTGTAAACGACTGTTTAGGTAGATAATTTGTATAGAAAGGCCTAACTAACCAGGGAGTGGCGTTGCAAATAATTAGCCTTGGCTATGAACCCTATATGTACACATTTGTACATTACTTGAGTATTATATATATTTGTTATACTTATTACTCTTACTCGAGTACATTTCCATGACAAATTATTTTACTTTTACTTTAAACTTCTAGAAAGGCTGTAGACTATACTGAGTGTAGGTTGACTGTTTTGTCTGGCTCGCAGCCAAGTCTAATTCCCACTTTTATACTGAAAAACATCCCTCTGTGTGCAGAAAGCCAGAAAATGAATGGATCGGCCCTGGGAGTGCCTTTGTGAGAATAGTACTGGAGGCAGACTAGCATGGTGAAGTGTTTACATGTTCGCATTAACCCATTTCGACCTGAGGCAGATTTAAAAAAAAGTCTTCTAAGTTCTCAGTTTTCTGAAAAAAACCTATGTTTCTAATAATTACGTCAGTGGTGCTCAACCTTTTCCATGTCAAGGACCCCCAGAATTATCTGTATTTGGCTGCAGAACCCCATCTGAGGATATGTTGTTCCAGGGACCTCCCAGAAGCTAATATTTGAGTTCCAATCGTTCGCTCCAAAATAATATATGTTCAAAGATTTTCGCCACATTTTCACGATTCTTCAAAGCTATGAGCTTGTAGGTCTGCTATTTTTCACAATGCTTAAACACCAAAAGTGGTTCCCGTAGAGAGTGGGTTAAGGAAAGGTATTTTTTTCTTCCCCTCCCCTAAACATCCGGCTTATGAGAGAGTCAATTAAGGTCTTATGAAGTGCTTCATTATAATCAATAATGGAGAGTTAGACCTTCATTCAGCGCAGGAGGACAATGTAGGACAGGTGACTCATCCCGTGTATAAAACCACAGTGGGTGGAGGTGGAGAGAGGGAATATTGGGAGATAGAACTAGATGGATGGAGAAGGAGAACTCATTCTGGAGAGGGAGAGGGAATATTGGGAGATAGAACTATAGATGGATGTAGAAGGATAACTCATTCTGTAGAGGGAGAGGGAATATTGGGAGACAGAACTAGATGGATGGAGAAGGAGAACTCATTCTGGAGAGGGAGAGGGAATATTGGGAGACAGAACTAGATGGATGGAGAAGGAGAACTCATTCTGGAGAGGGAGAGGGAATATTGGGAGATAGAACTATAGATGGATGGAGAAGGAGAACTCATTCTGGAGAGGGAGAGGGAATATTGGGAGACAGAACTATAGATGGATGGAGAAGGAGAACTCATTCTGGAGAGGGAACATTGGGAGACAGAACTAGATGGATGGAGAAGGAGAACTCATTCTGGAGAGGGAGAGGGAACATTGGGAGACAGAACTAGATGGATGGAGAAGGAGAACTCATTCTGGAGAGGGAACATTGGGAGACAGAACTATAGATGGATGGAGAAGGAGAACTCATTCTGGAGAGGGAACATTGGGAGACAGAACTATAGATGGATGGAGAAGGAGAACTCATTCTGGAGAGGGAGAGGGAACATTGGGAGACAGAACTAGATGGATGGAGAAGGAGAACTCATTCTACGGTGTAGTGTAGTGTAGTGTAGTGTAGTGTAGTGTAGTGTAGTGTAGTGTAGTGTAGTGTAGTGTAGTGTAGTGTGTAGTGAGTGGAGGTGGAGAGGGAGAACATTGGGAGACAGAACTATAGATGGATGGAGAAGGAGAACTCATTCGTCGGTGTAGTGTAGTGTAGTGTAGTGTAGTGTAGTGTAGTGTAGTGTAGTGTAGTGTAGTGAGTGGAGGTGGAGAGAGAGAACATTGGGAGACAGAACTATAGATGGATGCAGAAGGAGAACTCATTCGTCGGTGTAGTGTAGTGTAGTGTAGTGTAGTGTAGTGTAGTGTAGTGTAGTGTAGTGTAGTGTAGTGTAGTGTAGTGTAGTGTGTAGTGAGTGGAGGTGGAGAGGGAGAACATTGGGAGACAGAACTATAGATGGATGGAGAAGGAGAACTCATTCGTCGGTGTAGTGTAGTGTAGTGTAGTGTAGTGTAGTGTAGTGTAGTGTAGTGTAGTGTAGTGTAGTGTAGTGTAGTGTAGTGTAGTGTGTAGTGAGTGGAGGTGGAGAGAGAGAACATTGGGAGACAGAACTATAGATGGATGCAGAAGGAGAACTCATTCGTCGGTGTAGTGTAGTGTAGTGTAGTGTAGTGTAGTGTAGTGTAGTGTAGTGTGTAGTGAGTGGAGGTGGAGAGGGAGAACATTGGGAGACAGAACTATAGATGGATGGAGAAGGAGAACTCATTCGTCGGTGTAGTGTAGTGTAGTGTAGTGTAGTGTAGTGTAGTGTAGTGTAGTGTAGTGTGTAGTGAGTGGAGGTGGAGAGGGAGAACATTGGGAGACAGAACTATAGATGGATGCAGAAGGAGAACTCATTCGTCGGTGTAGTGTAGTGTAGTGTAGTGTAGTGTAGTGTAGTGTAGTGTAGTGTAGTGTAGTGTAGTGTAGTGTAGTGTAGTGTAGTGTAGTGTAGTGTAATGTAGTGTAGTGTAGTGTAGTGTAGTGTAGTGTGTAGTGAGTGGAGGTGGAGAGAGAGAACATTGGGAGACAGAACTATAGATGGATGCAGAAGGAGAACTCATTCGTCGGTGTAGTGTAGTGTAGTGTAGTGTAGTGTAGTGTAGTGTAGTGTAGTGTAGTGTAGTGTAGTGTAGTGTAGTGTAGTGTAGTGTGTAGTGAGTGGAGGTGGAGAGGGAGAACATTGGGAGACAGAACTATAGATGGATGGAGAAGGAGAACTCATTCGTCGGTGTAGTGTAGTGTAGTGTAGTGTAGTGTAGTGTAGTGTAGTGTAGTGTAGTGAGTGGAGGTGGAGAGGGAGAACATTGGGAGACAGAACTATAGATGGATGCAGAAGGAGAACTCATTCGTCGGTGTAGTGTAGTGTAGTGTAGTGTAGTGTAGTGTAGTGTAGTGTAGTGTAGTGTAGTGTAGTGTAGTGTAGTGTAGTGTAGTGTAGTGTAGTGTAGTGTGTAGTGAGTGGAGGTGGAGAGAGAGAACATTGGGATACAGAACTATAGATGGATGGAGAAGGAGAACTCATTCGTCGGTGTAGTGTAGTGTAGTGTAGTGTAGTGTAGTGTAGTGTAGTGTGTAGTGAGTGGAGGTGGAGAGGGAGAACATTGGGAGACAGAACTATAGATGGATGGAGAAGGAGAACTCATTCGTCGGTGTAGTGTAGTGTAGTGTAGTGTAGTGTAGTGTAGTGTAGTGTAGTGTAGTGTAGTGTAGTGTAGTGTAGTGATTGGAGGTGGAGAGAGAGAACATTGGGAGACAGAACTATAGATGGATGCAGAAGGAGAACCCATTCGTCGGTGTAGTGTAGTGTAGTGTAGTGTAGTGTAGTGTAGTGTAGTGTAGTGTAGTGTAGTGTAGTGTAGTGTAGTGTAGTGTAGTGTAGTGTGTAGTGAGTGGAGGTGGAGAGGGAGAACATTGGGAGACAGAACTATAGATGGATGGAGAACTCATTCGTCGGTGTAGTGTAGTGTAGTGTAGTGTAGTGTAGTGTAGTGTAGTGTAGTGTAGTGTAGTGTAGTGTAGTGTAGTGTAGTGTAGTGTGTAGTGAGTGGAGGTGGAGAGGGAGAACATTGGGAGACAGAACTATAGATGGATGCAGAAGGAGAACTCATTCGTCGGTGTAGTGTAGTGTAGTGTAGTGTAGTGTAGTGTAGTGTAGTGTAGTGTAGTGTAGTGTAGTGTAGTGTAGTGTAGTGTAGTGTAGTGTAGTGTGTGGAGGTGGAGAGAGAGAACATTGGGAGACAGAACTATAGATGGATGCAGAAGGAGAACTCATTCGTCGGTGTAGTGTAGTGTAGTGTAGTGTAGTGTAGTGTAGTGTAGTGTAGTGTAGTGTAGTGTGTAGTGAGTGGAGGTGGAGAGAGAGAACATTGGGAGACAGAACTATAGATGGATGCAGAAGGAGAACTCATTCGTCGGTGTAGTGTAGTGTAGTGTAGTGTAGTGTAGTGTGTAGTGAGTGGAGGTGGAGAGGGAGAACATTGGGAGACAGAACTATAGATGGATGGAGAAGGAGAACTCATTCGTCGGTGTAGTGTAGTGTAGTGTAGTGTAGTGTAGTGTAGTGTAGTGTAGTGTAGTGTGTAGTGAGTGGAGGTGGAGAGAGAGAACATTGGGAGACAGAACTATAGATGGATGGAGAAGGAGAACTCATTCGTCGGTGTAGTGTAGTGTAGTGTAGTGTAGTGTAGTGTAGTGTAGTGTAGTGTAGTGTAGTGTAGTGTGTAGTGAGTGGAGGTGGAGAGAGAGAACATTGGGAGACAGAACTATAGATGGATGCAGAAGGAGAACTCATTCGTCGGTGTAGTGTAGTGTAGTGTAGTGTAGTGTAGTGTAGTGTAGTGTAGTGTAGTGTAGTGTAGTGTAGTGTGTAGTGAGTGGAGGTGGAGAGGGAGAACATTGGGAGACAGAACTATAGATGGATGGAGAAGGAGAACTCATTCGTCGGTGTAGTGTAGTGTAGTGTAGTGTAGTGTAGTGTAGTGTAGTGTAGTGTAGTGTAGTGTAGTGTAGTGTAGTGTAGTGTGTAGTGAGTGGAGGTGGAGAGGGAGAACATTGGCAGACAGAACTATAGATGGATGGAGAAGGAGAACTCATTCGTCGGTGTAGTGTAGTGTAGTGTAGTGTAGTGTAGTGTAGTGTAGTGTAGTGTAGTGTAGTGTAGTGTAGTGTAGTGTAGTGTAGTGTGTAGTGAGTGGAGGTGGAGAGGGAGAACATTGGGAGACAGAACTATAGATGGATGGAGAAGGAGAACTCATTCGTCGGTGTAGTGTAGTGTAGTGTAGTGTAGTGTAGTGTAGTGTAGTGTAGTGTAGTGTAGTGTAGTGTAGTGTAGTGTGTAGTGAGTGGAGGTGGAGAGGGAGAACATTGGGAGACAGAACTATAGATGGATGCAGAAGGAGAACTCATTCGTCGGTGTAGTGTAGTGTAGTGTAGTGTAGTGTAGTGTAGTGTAGTGTAGTGTAGTGTAGTGTAGTGTAGTGTAGTGTAGTGTAGTGTAGTGTAGTGTAGTGTGTAGTGAGTGGAGGTGGAGAGAGAGAACATTGGGAGACAGAACTATAGATGGATGGAGAAGGAGAACTCATTCGTCGGTGTAGTGTAGTGTAGTGTAGTGTAGTGTAGTGTAGTGTGTAGTGAGTGGAGGTGGAGAGGGAGAACATTGGGAGACAGAACTATAGATGGATGGAGAAGGAGAACTCATTCGTCGGTGTAGTGTAGTGTAGTGTAGTGTAGTGTAGTGTAGTGTAGTGTAGTGTAGTGTAGTGTAGTGTAGTGTAGTGAGTGGAGGTGGAGAGAGAGAACATTGGGAGACAGAACTAGATGGATGGAGAAGGAGAACTCATTCTACGGTGTAGTGTAGTGTAGTGTAGTGTAGTGTAGTGTAGTGTAGTGTAGTGTAGTGTAGTGTAGTGTAGTGTAGTGTAGTGAGTGGAGGTGGAGAGGGAGAACATTGGGAGACAGAACTATAGATGGATGGAGAAGGAGAACTCATTCGTCGGTGTAGTGTAGTGTAGTGTAGTGTAGTGTAGTGTAGTGTAGTGTAGTGTAGTGTAGTGTAGTGTAGTGTAGTGTAGTGTAGTGTAGTGTGTAGTGAGTGGAGGTGGAGAGAGAGAACATTGGGAGACAGAACTATAGATGGATGGAGAAGGAGAACTCATTCGTCGGTGTAGTGTAGTGTAGTGTAGTGTAGTGTAGTGTAGTGTAGTGTAGTGTAGTGTAGTGTAGTGTAGTGTAGTGTGTAGTGAGTGGAGGTGGAGAGAGAGAACATTGGGAGACAGAACTATAGATGGATGGAGAAGGAGAACTCATTCTACGGTGTAGTGTAGTGTAGTGTAGTGTAGTGTAGTGTAGTGTAGTGTAGTGTAGTGTAGTGTAGTGTAGTGTAGTGAGTGGAGGTGGAGAGAGAGAACATTGGGAGACAGAACTATAGATGGATGGAGAAGGAGAACTCATTCGTCGGTGTAGTGTAGTGTAGTGTAGTGTAGTGTAGTGTAGTGTAGTGTAGTGTAGTGTAGTGTAGTGTAGTGTAGTGAGTGGAGGTGGAGAGAGAGAACATTGGGAGACAGAACTAGATGGATGGAGAAGGAGAACTCATTCTACGGTGTGGTGTAGTGTAGTGTAGTGTAGTGTAGTGTAGTGTAGTGTAGTGTGTAGTGAGTGGAGGTGGAGAGGGAGAACATTGGGAGACAGAACTATAGATGGATGCAGAAGGAGAACTCATTCGTCGGTGTAGTGTAGTGTAGTGTAGTGTAGTGTAGTGTAGTGTAGTGTAGTGTAGTGAGTGGAGATGGAGAGAGAGAACATTGGGAGACAGAACTATAGATGGATGGAGAAGGAGAACTCATTCGTCGGTGTAGTGTAGTGTAGTGTAGTGTAGTGTAGTGTAGTGAGTGGAGGTGGAGAGAGAGAACATTGGGAGACAGAACTAGATGGATGGAGAAGGAGAACTCATTATACGGTGTGGTGTAGTGTAGTGTAGTGTAGTGTAGTGTAGTGTAGTGTAGTGTAGTGTAGTGTAGTGTAGTGTAGTGTAGTGTGTAGTGAGTGGAGGTGGAGAGGGAGAACATTGGGAGACAGAACTATAGATGGATGCAGAAGGAGAACTCATTCGTCGGTGTAGTGTAGTGTAGTGTAGTGTAGTGTAGTGTAGTGTAGTGTAGTGTAGTGTAGTGTAGTGTAGTGTAGTGTGTAGTGAGTGGAGGTGGAGAGGGAGAACATTGGGAGACAGAACTATAGATGGATGCAGAAGGAGAACTCATTCGTCGGTGTAATGGACAGACAGCAGCCACTCAAACACTACAATAGCTACAAAAACAGCTGAAGTACAGGCACTTGAAAAGCTGCATTATTCTGAAAGTACAGAGAAGTGGAGTGGACAACATGTCTGTCTGGCGGTTTTGTACTTGTTCTTTGTACCTTTGTAAAAAGTCTTTAATACTTTTATTTTTGATACTTATACTGGAAATACATCTTAACACCAGATACTTTTCTTACGTGGCCTACATAATTGATGATGTGAGCTATACCTACAGCTCTTTACTCTTGAATACTTAAGTACACTTAAAAGCAAGTAACATTTTGACTGAGCTACTTTTACTTGTAGTGGAGTAAATCTGAACAGGTCGTATTTGTACTCTTAAGGCCTATTCATAGTCTGGATTTTCGGTGATGAGGTGACCACCGCTCCGGTGGTGAGCTGACCACCGGAGCTGAAATAACATTGAGCGGTGGTGAGTAAAAACAGAGAGAAGGGCTGGGGCGGTGGCGGTGGTTTGCTCTTCACCGCGGCTCGTGACGTCATGTTGTAGTTCGGTGGTCACCCCACCACCGTAAAACCAGACTATGTATGAGCCTTTACTCAAGTACTGGGGCCGAGTACTCTGTCCACCTCCGAACCGCAAATAAAGGTGTCAGCATAATATATAGTATAGTGGCCGCAAGATGGATACCATTTACGCAGAGTAGAAGCTCCTAAATGCGTAATTCACGGATAATAGTTAATGCTTGAAGAGTGAGGCAAGGCATGCGTTATAGAGCCCAGATCACTTCATTATTTTTTCCGGGACATACGGTGCAAATTTCTAATTGTTTTACTGTTATCTACTACACATACTATTAACACTATTAACATTGAGAGACTGCAAGGTTTTTTTTCTCCCCAGCAATGAAATGTCCCTTTAATAAAAATTAATGACCTGCTACGCTGCTTGAAACCTCAGAGCGTGCAGCACATCTCAGGCGGCCTCTATACTATACATCTGCTGGCAGGAGGATGTTTTTGTAGTCCATCTCAGGCAGGAGGATGTTTTTGTAGTCCATCTCAGGCAGGAGGATGTTTTTGTAGTCCATCTCAGGCGGCCTCTAAACTATACATCCACTGGCAGGAGGATGTTTTTGTAGTCCATCTCAGGCGGCCTCTAAACTACACATCCACTGGCAGGAGGATGTTTTTGTAGTCCATCTCAGGCGGCCTCTAAACTATAAATCTCGCTGGCAGGAGGATGTTTTTGTAGTCCATCTCAGGCGGCCTCTATACTATACATCCGCTGGCAGGAGGATGTTTTTTGTAGTCCATCTCAGGCGGCCTCTATACTACACATCCGCTGGCAGGAGGGTGTTTTTGTAGTCCATCTCAGGCAGGAGGATGTTTTTGTAGTCCATCTCAGGCAGGAGGATGTTTTTGTAGTCCATCTCAGGCGGCCTCTATACTACACATCCGCTGGCAGGAGGGTGTTTTTGTAGTCCATCTCAGGCAGGAGGATGTTTTTGTAGTCCATCTCAGGCAGGAGGATGTTTTTGTAGTCCATCTCAGGCGGCCGCTATACTACACATCCGCTGGCAGGAGGATGTTTTTGTAGTCCATCTCAGGCGGCCTCTATACTACACATCCGCTGGCAGGAGGATGTTTTTGTAGTCCATCTCAGGCAGGAGGATGTTTTTGTAGTCCATCTCAGGCAGGAGGATGTTTTTGTAGTCCATCTCAGGCAGGAGGATGTTTTTGTAGTCCATCTCAGGCAGGAGGATGTTTTTGTAGTCCATCTCAGGCGGCCTCTATACTACACATCCGCTGGCAAGCGGCTTTTTTTGTAGTCCCGTCGAGTCCCCCGTTTTACTTACAGTAAGTATAGCTGATCTACAAGCTGGTAGTGCATGAGCACCGAGTTTGTAGATCAACAATTGTTTTAAATAGCTTGCAGGAAAAATGTGACGCAACTCTTTGAATATATATTCTTTCGCAGCAAACGTTTTGAACTCATGTCTTTGATTTTTTGGGAGGGGGGGGGGTCCCTGGAACAACATATTTTCAGATGGTGGGTCGGGCCGCCGCAATTACATATATTCCGGGCCGCCGTAATTATATTTTTGGGGGTCCTTGACATGAAAATGTTTGAAAACAACCGACACATACAGTAGAAACATGGGTTTTTTTTCCAGAAAGCTGTCAGGATTTAGAAGACATTTTGTATACAGAATCCTCCTCAGCTGTAAATGGATTACGTTGGTTTCTCCACCACTGCAGCTGCATGGCAAGCGGCTTTTTTTGCAGTCCCATCGAGTCCCCCGTCCCCCCCCTCCCGTCCCCCCACGTTTGAACTGTGGCTCGCAGCTTTGCAACGAGGGTGTGTGTGTGTGTGTGTGTGTGGGGGGGGGGGGGGGGGGGCTTGGTATAGCACTAAAACCTTGAGAGTGAGTGAGTGGAGAGAGCATGATTAGCATGGCTGAAGGGGATAGCAGGCAGAGACTTACACACGGATTCATAATACAAACCCAACCAACCAACCGCGCGCTTAGACGCCACGGTCGGATCTGGACCAGATCAGCCGGGAACGTTCTTAACCCATTCTGACCTGAGATCAGATTCTAAAAAATGTCTTCTACATCCTGACAGTTTTCCATTCTGACCTGAGATCAGATTCTAAAAAATGTCTTCTACATCCTGACAGTTTTCCATTCTGACCTGAGATCAGATTCAAAAAATGTCTTCTACATCCTGACAGTTTTCCATTCTGACCTGAGATCAGATTCTAAAAAAATGTCTTCTATGTCAGTCGCTCTTCGATTTAAAAAAAAATAGCAGACCTACAAGCTCGTAGCGCGCCACTCGGTGGCGCGCTACGAGCTTGTAGATCTGCTATTTTTCAATAGCTAAAGCACAACGTAATGCTGACACCAAAACGGGTTCCCGCACAAAATGGGTTAAGGGATTTACATCCCATAATTGTAACTGCTACAGCTATGTGGCAGAGTTAATGGTATACATGGCAGCAGTGTGTGTGTGTGTGTGTGTGTGTGTGTGTGTGTGTGTGTGTGTGACGTGTGTGTGTGTGTGTGTGTGTGTGTGTGTGTGTGTGTGTGTGTCTGAGTGCGTGTGTGTGTGCGTGTGCGTGTTTCAGTTTGTGACTTGAAGCATGCATGCAGATATTATGCTAAATCTGGTCAGAAGTCAGAGCTGGGAGGGTGAGAATGAAATGCTGAAACTATTACAGCTCCCAAATCAAATCGTGCCTCGTGTGTTGCCATAAACAGGACGGTATAAATACAGGGCTTTATAGGCTACTTGGTGCAAAACGAATTTAGCAAAGTCGCAATACACAATTTGAGACGTTTCAATTCGTATTATGTGCTAAAACTAGACACTGAATGATACCGTTCTCATCACCATAATTATCAGTCAGTTCCAAACACTCACAGGAAGAGAAAATAATTGAGCTGCAGGTGCTGGATTATGCGAAGATGTTTTGTAAAGCATTCACATTCACATTGACGTGTGTGTAGAACAGTGGTTCCCCAAAGTGGGGTCCGGGGACCCCCAGGGGTCCTTGAGGGAGTTCCAGGGTGGTCCCCAGCTAAATGATAGTTGGGAAACAAATGGACCCTTATGGGTCCGTAACTCTGAGAGTGTACAAATGGAACTAAACCGGTTTTGGTCAACCCCGCATTGGGGAAATGGAAATGGACTAACTGGGCTAACTTAGCTTTGTAAGCGGTTGCTTCACCCCTATCTGAAAAGATACTAGAGCTGCCCGTTGGAGCCTCTACAGCGGTGCCCGTTGGACACAGATATTACTGTATGTCTGTGTCCCTTTTATGCCCATATATGGAGTTCTTTGCCAGGCATGCCCAAATATGGAGTCTCTATGCAGATGTCAGAATGTCAAAAAAAGAACAGGCCAGCTCCATATATGGAACACTGCATGGTTCAGGCGGGGGGGGGGATCTCTCCAGAGCCCATGCAGGCAGAGAGAGGCCTTTTTTGGGGGGGCGGAGCGTGGGTACGACCGACTCGACACCCCCCCCCCCCCCCCCCCCCCCCCCCGTGGTGGGGGTGGAACGCGCGTGGCGAGTTTGCAGTCGGTGGGGCGGCGGGACGGTTCTGGAGTTATTTATACGTGACATTACAGAACAGTTATACGTCGGTGGTTCCAAAACAGAGCTATGATGATGTTCCCCCGATGGGTGAATGTCATGCATTGATTGGTCGATCTGGCTCCTTCTCCCTCCACTGATGCAGGGCCAGTTGGTACCAAACATTCACTTAATACATTCTGCGTGGGAACCCCTTTTGGTGTTGTAAACATTATGTTGTAATTTAGCTATTGAAAAATAGCAGATCTACACGCTAAGGAGCTTGTAGGTCTGCTATTTTTGAGAAATCGTGAAATGTAGTGCCTCAAATTTGGAATATATATTTTTCAGAACGAACGTTTTTAACTCAAATCTTTGCTTCTAGAGGGTCTCTGGCTGGAACAACATATTTTCAGATGGGTGTCGGTGGCCAATTACGGATCATTTTTGGGGTCCTTGACATGAAATATTGAGTGATATATAGGCCTAGAAACATAAATATTGAGTGATATAGGCCTAGAAACATATAGGTATTTCAGAAAACTGTCAGGATGTAGAAGACATTTTTTTAATCTGATCTCAGGTCAGAATGGGTTAATAAATTGGCAGTCAAATGCTGTATGCCGAGTTGTCGTGTGTGTGTATAATGCATTTGTCTGTGTAGAGAGAGAGAGAGAGAGAGAGAGAGAGAGAGAGAGAGAGAGAGAGAGAGAGAGAGAGAGAGAGAGAGAGAGAGAGAGAGAGAGAGAGAGAGAGAGAGAGAGAGAGAGAGAGAGAGAGAGAGAGAGAGAGAGAGAGAGAGAGAGACAGAGAGACAAAGAAACAGACAGAGAGACAGAGAGAGAGAGTAAAGCAGAGCAGGGCCAGTGAGATGCTAAATTAATAGCAGTCATCTTTACATGCTACGATGCTACGATGCTACCCTCTGCTATAAGCCTTCTAATGAACAGACTTGGGACGCCTGCGGTTTCTTACCGTTCAGCAACCGCACGCACGCTCGCACGCACGCACGCACGCACGCACGCACACACACACGCACGCACGCACGCACGCACGCACTGCACGCACGCACGCACGCACGCACGCACGCACGCACGCAAAGAGAGGTTTCAAGACTCGACTGCCTGTGGATATTATCATCATGCCAAACACACATGGCAATGTAGACACTGCATGCACACAAACACACACACACACATGCACACAAACACACACACATGCACAAACATGCACACAAACACACACATGCACACAAACACACACACACAAACACACACACACACACACACACAGACACACACACACACACACACACACACAAACACACACACACACACACACACAGGCTTTCTCCCATGCAGGACTCCAGCCCTGTCTGTCTCAAAGGCCTCTTTCAGCCTCTAGACTGAGGCAAATATTGTACTTTTACTCCATTACATTTATTTGAAAACTTACTTTGAAGCTTTAGATTATTACAAAACATACATTAAGCACTTCAGCCCTATATACAAGCACGCGATGTGACGCATTGTGAGCTTGTAAATCGTCTATTTTCAAATGATTTGGAAAATGAGAAATTCTGAAATGAGACATTCTGCATAATTACGTTTTATACATTTTGGTACTATAAGTACATTTGGACGTTTGAACTTTTACTCAAGTACATTTTTAATTCCCGACTTTAATTACTTGTATAACGGAGTATTTCTGCAGTACTGATACTTTTACTGAAGGACAACATGATGCTTTTACTGAAGGAAAACATGATACTTTTACTGAAGGACAACATGATACTTTTACTTAATAAAATATGATACTTTTACTTAAGGACAACATGATACTTTTACTTAATAAAATATGATACTTTTACTGAAGGACAACATGATACTTTTACTTAATAAAATATGATACTTTTACTTAAGGACAACATGATACTTTTACTTAATAAAATATGATACTTTTACTTAAGGAAAACATGATACTTTTACTGAAGGACAACATGATACTTTACTTTTCCCACCTCTGCCTCTGACTAAAGCCTCCAGTTCTGCTTCCCACAATGCATCTCTGCAGCAAACTCCACAGAGAAAATTAATTGAACGATCGGAGTTCAATTAAAACTCTGGATTTTGCTGTTGTGGTAGTGTGTGTCACAGTGTGTGTGTGTGTGTGTGTGTGTGTGTGTGTGTGCGCGCGCGGATGCGTATTCACACACACGCACACACACACACACACACACACACACACACACACACACACACACACACACACACACACACACACACACACACACACACACACACACACACACACACACAGTGGTGGTGAAATGGGGCAATGCCTCTGGGGGGCTACCGTTTCTGGAGAGGAGCTACTGGGACACGCCCCCTCCCCCCCATCTGGTGCTTGCCATTTCCTCGCTTTCATCCCAATGGACCTGCAGATGTGTGTGTGTGTGCGTGCGTGTGTGTGTGTGTGTGTGCGTGCATGTGTGTGCGTGCGTGTGTGCGTGCGCCCATCGGGTGTAAACAGGCAAGATTTTAGGGCTTTGCTGCATGAACTTCGTGTGTGTGTGCGTGCATGAATACCCACAAGAAGTAGACGTGTGTGTGCGTGTGTGCGTGTGTGTGTGTGTGTGTGTGTGTGTGTGTGTGTGTGTGTGTGTGTGTGTGTGTGTGTGCGTGCGTGCGGTACATTGTAGCCTATGCGTCGTCCCATCGGGCGAGAGAGACAGTGAGCCAACTCCAGGAAATGGATTGGCTGAGATGGAAGAGAGTCTAGGGTAGAAGATGAAAGAGTTCCTTCACTCACAGAGCTCTCTCTCTCTCTCTCTCTCACGCAACACGCACACGCACACACACGTGTGCAAACAAACACCACCACCTGCTGAGACACACACGCATCCATGCGTGTACAGTACAGCATGCACACGAGGTGCAATCATAACAACAGCGTCAAAAATGCACGGATGGATATGAGAAGAAGAAAACGTTACAGTCTCTTTAGGCTCACGCTAAACCGCAGACGGCGTTTTGCAGCATGGATCGTATGAACCCCTATGGGGGGAGGGTGGGAGGGGGGGGGGGGGGGGAGAAACGAACGAACAAACGAACAAACAAACACTTGAAATCTGCATGGGCGTCGGTCGAGGGAACCCATTTCGCTTTTATAGCAGTTTTCAGAATGACAAACTGTAGCGCCCTGTTAACACGGAACCACATGGCGTTACACAGCCCATTTATACCCTCTAACATGCCCACGGTTTTGCAACCCATTTTTTTCCACCCAGTGTAAATTATCTAATGTTATCTAATGTTATCCAGCAATCGCCCTGGCCTAGCACTTTATGTCGACTTAGATAGTATTTTAGACAGACGTATAGCTCGTTACGTAGACAGCACTGGAATTGCATTTTATGTAGTCATAGCACTTTATAGTACACATGTATATTGTATAAATATATAATATGGTATAGTATGTATAGTTGACATAGATACTCCACTGTTACGTTCTTAGTTTATACACGATTCATGATAACTAGTTTTTATATACAGTATCTGATGTATGACATGCTTTTTTTGTTCTTGCTTAATGTAAGTCGCTTTGGATCAAGAGCGTCTGCTAAATGCCTAAATTGTAAATTGTAATCCTGGGGGCTACACTCCCTCTGCCAACCTGGGGAGGGCGAGGCAGCGGACTGGCCTTGTAGATCTGCTATTTTTTTCAAATCTTCGCTTCTTCCCTCCATGAACAACATATTTTCAGATGTGGTTCAGCGGCCAATTACATTATATTTGAGGGGGTCCTTGAAATTTTTTTGAGAACGTGCTATTTCTTTTTAGTTTTTTTTTTAACAGATTTTTGGCTTTTCTGCTTTTATTGATCAAGTGAAGAGAGCCAGGACAGAGGGAGAGAGAGAGAAGGGGAGATGTAACAGTATTATATAATTACACAAAATATGACACAAATAATAAGTGCTTCTACCTGACTTAATTCTCCATGGTTCATGTGTATATAGGAATACATACTGTCGTGCATTAGAGGTCACAGCTCCTTTAAGTCTCCCCCTGTATAAATGTCCACCTCTTCCTCATGTACTTCCGTCTTGGGGAACGAGGTGGGTGTCTTTGTTGACTTCTCTGTATAACATAATAAGAATTGTACTTGCAAATTGATTTATACAGTGTTTGTTTAACTCTGTTTAGAGAGGAGTATCTTTTGCACTACTGAGAGCTAACGTGGAGACGTGTCTGTTGTTGTTTTTTGTCAGAATAAAACGTGGTTTCCAAAGAGAGTTCTCATGGGTCCGTCTTTCCATAAATGGTAAATGGTGCATTTATATAGCGCCTTTATCCAAGGCGCTTTACAGAGATTGTGCATTACATTCACCCATTCACACACCGATGGCAGCGGAAACCATGCAAGGCACCAACTAGCACATCGGGAGCAATTAGGGGTTCAGTGTCTTGCTCAAGGACACTTCAACAGTAACTCTGGGGGAGCCCGGGTTCGAACTGGCAACCTTACGGTTACCATCCAGGCACTCTACCCCTGAGCCACCCCGTCCATTCAACACAACTCAGAGAGAGACAGATCACACCGGTTACAGGGAGACATGCAGCAAAGGCCGTCATGAAACATGCACGTTTTACAGAGAACTGTCAGGATTTAGAAGGCATCGGTTATAAGTAAAACAATTAGCTACTGAATTCATCCACCACTGCATATAATATGCAATATTTTATCACCACAACAACCAAAACACTGACACCTGTTTCTGTCCTCGCACTACATCTGTTTTATAGCAGCAGCAATCACAATGTTAATTACATACAATTTAAACCGTTTCGGGCGGGAACCCCTTTTGGTGTTTTCAAACATTATGTTATAATTTTAGCTATTGAAAAATAGCAGATCTACAAGCTCATAGCGCGCCACCGAGTGGCGCGCTACGAGCTTGTAGGTCTACTATTATTTTTTTTTATCGTGAAAATGTGCCACAGATCTTTGAATGTATATTATTTTAGAGCAGACGTTTTTAACTCAAATCTTTGCTTCCAGGGGGGTCACTGGAACAACATATTTTCAGATGTGGGGGTCGGTGGCCAATTACATATAATTGTGGGGGTCCTTGACATGAACTATTGAGCACCACTGATATATAAAAACATGAGGTATTTCAGAAAACTGTCAGGTCTACATGGGTTAAACCGCTACACACACACTATGCAATTACGTTCTGAAAGTCCACAACATATACTACGTTGAGAAACATGTTGGCATTTTTTGATGGGAGAGAGAGAGGGATGTTTGTTCTTGTTTACCCCACCGCTAAAAAGCAGGTGTATAGCATTTGGCACTGGGACTGGAACTTTGCTGGTGTATAACCATCTTTTTTGGTGCCGTGCGTGCCTTCTCTTTTTTTTTGTGACACTCAAAATGACATGTTTTGAGAGGATAGGGTTGTTTGCATATCAAACACCAGGGCCCATGCTGGGAACAACATCCCAATCATGAGACGTGTGTGCATGTGTGCGTGCGCGCGTTGTGTTGTGTGCGTGTGCACATGCGTGTGTGCACGTTGTGTTGTGTGCGTGTGCACATGCGTGTGTGCGTGCGTGTTGTTTTTCTTTCCTTGATTGAGAAGTTAAAAAAAAAACTTTTTTTCCCCCTGCTATAATTATATACCGCTATTGAGCGTGGAATGTTCTAGTCATGCTCTTTGCTTGCGCATGCAATCTGGCAGCTCGGGAGGAGAGATGATGAACGATAGTGTTACAGCACGACCTCTTCTCTCCCCCCGTGCACGTTGTTACTACCCTCTCCTTTTTTTATTAAATAGTTTTTTATCCCACGATTTTGCAACCCAAATTTTTCACCCAGTGTCAATTATGTAATGTAATCCTGAGCGCTTACACTCTGCTAACCTGGGGCCGGGGGGGGGGAAGGAAAGGAAAGGTACTATGTTTACCCTGCAGGGTAACTGGACTAAGGAAAGGAAAGGTACTATGTTTACCCAGGGTAACTGGACTAAGGAAAGGAAAGGTACTATGTTTACCCAGGGTAACTGGACTAAGGAAAGGAAAGGTACTATGTTTACCCAGGGTAACTGGACTAAGGAAAGGAAAGGTATGTTTACCCAGGGTAACTGGACTAAGGAAAGGAAAGGTATGTTTACCCAGGGTAACTGGACTAAGGAAAGGAAAGGTACTATGTTTACCCAGGGTAACTGGACTAAGCTCAAGAACTTGCTTACAGCCAGGCCCTGCTCATAGAACATTTCATTGTAGAGGTTCAATGCCTTGTCCAAGGGCACTTCAGCGGTGGTAATTTTAACGTGCCGGTCCGGGGGATACGAACTAGCGACCTTACGGTATCAAGACCGCTCCGCAAACCGTTCGGACACCGCTGCGGGGCAGCGGATTGACCTCATGCTTCCTTCTATGCATGAGGAGTCCAAGCTTCTTCTCATCACCTGACAGGGGGGAGTTTCCCCCGGCCGGACGTATAGCGCGTGGAAGGAACACGTTATTCTGACCAGTTCCTTTCTCCTCCATCAGGCTGGCCAGGGGGAGGTAGTTTATAGAGACCAGGATTATACTGCCTGTTTTTTTGTGAGCGTGCATGATTCTGAATCCATTCCAAGCATTAGTCTTGCACAAAATACACTCCTTGGGCTAAAAAACAGCCATAGCCACTTGCCCAAAATGTGCTGACCTCATCACATTTGTGCTGACCTCATCACATTTGTCATGATTGCAATGGCCGTTTTTAGCCCAAGGAGTGTTTTTTTGTGCAAAACTAATGCTTGGAATGTCACATAATGTCACATGCTACTTAAAGCAAAGGGAAAGTTTGGCATTTTGTCCAGCCATAGGATGTTAATGGTAGGGTCACAAAAAAACATTGCCCAATATAGTGACAGCCAGTCAGCAAGTGGATTCATGAATATATAAAATAAGATATAATAATAAGACAATAAAAAGGACTATATACCAAATTTCCCACTTTAAACAAAAGAAGCCTGTGATTTCCTCTCTCTCTCTCTCTCTCTCTCTCTCTCTCTCTGAAATGGCAAAACAACAACAACTATATATAAGTATATGATAAAAATATATAATTTCAGAAATGAAATGAAAAAGAAAACTAATGAGAGTTTTTATCCAGCTGTGATGCTATACTACAGTACATTATACAGTACAGTACAGTACAGTACAGTACAGTACATTGATAGAATATGTTTCCTTTGTCTTTCACCGTGAACTTCTGAAAGGGACATACAGTATATACACGTTGCTGAACATGTTCCATATAGTATATTCTCACCAGGGATTCTGTATTATTCTTTAATATACTTTGCACACATTGTACTTTTTTTATGCCGTGCCATTCATCATTTATACATTTTGTTCTCTCCTCTGCTCTGCTTTCACTTCACAGTGATGCTTATGGAAGTGGATGCAAGCGCCTCGCTCCTGATGACGATGAACTCGTCAACCTGCACTGGTGTAACTCTGGGGGAGCCCACAGGGTTCCAACACCCAGCTGCTCTACCCCTGAGACCAGTGGCGTGCACAGACATTTAGAGGGGCAGGTGCTCAAGTGAAAAAAAGGGCACCGCCGTGCAGCACATTTTCGGGCGGGAACCCATTTTGGTGCTTTAGCTATTGAAAAATAGCAGATCTACAAGCTCATAGCGCGCCACTCGGTGGCTTGTATAGGTCTGCTATTTTTCTTTAATCGAAGAACCACTGACATAGAAGCATAGCTTTAGATTGTGGGGGCCTAAATAATATAGTAGAAGCGTTTTTTTATCAAGATTTGATCAATGTCACCGCATGGTCCACACTACAAATTAAGAAGAAAAAAAAAACATTTTTTTTTAAGAGCCAAAAGGGCAGGGGGTGCTCTAACACCCCCTAGTGTCTATCTGTGCACGCCACTGCCCACGGCCCACTGTTACCCGTATAGGTTAATTTGGGGACATCTGCATCTGTACACTCTCACAGTAAATTGATAAACGCATATGATTTTACAACGTGTGTGTGCGCGTGCCAGACACTATAGACCTAACTCCCACATTTCTCCTGTTTCTCCCCTTTATAACACCTCTCATCTCCACTGACATCATCTCCCCGCTCCAAACTCTCCACACCTCTCTCCTTTTACCTCCCACCTTCCTTCCATGATGGCACCTTTATTCTGACATCTTTTACCTTCCATTCCACGGCACCTTCATTCTGCCATCTTTTACCTTCCATTCCACGGCGCCTTTATTCTGCACACACTCTCTCTACACCCCCTTTGTCACTTCTCCACCTGCCACTCTATCACACCTCTCTCTCTCTGAGACGTGAAATACCCTAAAAGCAGCAAAAAATAGCAGATCTATAAGCTCGTAGATCTGCTATTTTCGAGGCACAACCCGACACATTTTAGCTACTGGAGATGTGGCGTATGTCATAGATTTCAGGAACAAATTATTTCAGCGTGAAAAAAAAGAGAGCCAATTCTCCTGAATGCTGCCTTCGGAAATATGGCATGGGAAAGGGGGCATATCTCTCTCTCTCTCTCTCTCTCTCTCTCTCTCTCTCTCTCTCTCTCCTTGACGATGCGATAATAGACATACAGCTAGCGTCAAGTTGCGCTCCACACTACATTTTGGACCCACTAAAAATATGAATACACAATCACATGTTTACATTGTTTTGACTTGTGATGTGTGTTTTTACTTTTCACGCAAGGCACTCTTCGCTAAACTCATGAGTCACCCAATAAGTATTATTGAACCCAGTAAGTATTATTGAACGCGTTGAATTTGTTTTAGCCGAAGCACAGAGAAAACCTGCATGTTTATCAACAATCAGGTTTTCATAGTAAACAAACGGCACTGTGTGTTTATCAACAATCAGAGTGTTGTTTGTTTACTATGAAACCCCAAAATGGTTTAAGTACGGCACTTGAGTAAATGTACTTGTGAAAACTTCAGCTGCGACTTTCCACCACTGAAATGGCAAGCGTTTGAGGAAGGATTTATAGATGTGTGACTGACTGTGATGTTTGTTCATCAAGTGTAAATCATGCCGAGAGACTGTCAGCCATGTGTGCGTGTTTGTTTGCGAGACAGACATATGTTTTGCATAAATATATATATGTACAGTCGGGTCCCCACATTTCCTACAATATGCTGCATGTACAGTAAACTTTGCAATGAATATTTATAGACTTCAGATGTGTGTGAATTCTTGAATGTGTGTTGAGTGTTCTGCTTCTCCCCAGCCCTCCCTCCCCTCCCCCTCCCTTGTTTTTTTTTCTTTTTCTTTTTCATTACAGTTTACAAATTGCAGAAGCAGATGGCTAAAAGTCAGCCCAGATGCGGGTTGCTGGTCTGGACAGATTGTGGTGACAGCCCAATCATCTGTTCACGGAGGAAACATTGAAATATTCTATCAGGGTTGGGGGTTTTTTTTGACTAAAACTATGACAAAAAAAGGCATAAGAAAGGGTGTCTTCACACCCTCAAGCCGAAATGCATCAGCATCTCTATAGCCCAGATGATCATATCATATCAGGATTAATATGGGTACCCATTGGACAGTCTCATTGGTTTAACCCATTCTGACCTGAGATCAGATTCATACGAGGTTTCCGCTGGACACACACTGGTCTGATTAACCCAATCTGACCTGAGATCAGATTCTAGAAATGTCAGTCGCTCTTCGATTTTTCAAAAATAGCAGACCTACAAGCTCGTATCGCGCCACTCGGTGGCGCGATATGAGCTTGTAGATCTGCTATTTTTAAATAGCTAAAGCATAACATGATGCTGACACCAAAATGGGTGCCCGTTCAGAATGGGTTAAATAAGTCTATATGCAGGCAGGTCACATAATACAAGTCACATGGAATCAGATTTTCTTCCAATGTGACTTGAGCCACATTCAGAGATGGTTTCAAATCTGATTTCAGGAGAACTGCAGTCTCAGTCTGAATGCAACAATGTGATCCAAATTCGGATTCCATGTGACCTGTTTGCATTTAGACTTATTTAAACAAATCAGATTCCAATCTGGATGTGGAACAGATCTGATTCAGGCTGGATGTGGCTGCCAGTCTGTCTGAACACACCGATCTGTGACAGATGTGATCTGGTCACTTGCAAATGCAGTGTGAACGGTCGGGCTAAAATATCCGATTTCAGAAATAAACGGCAATGAAAATGGGGCCTAAAGCCCAAACCACACCAAAGGGTCCAAACTAGGGTTGTCCCGATCCGATCATGTGATCGGAAATCGGGGGCCGATAACGTCATTTTCAAATGATCGGAATCGGACCGGCAGCAAAAAAGAAACGTGATCTGCACATTCCTAGTCTAGGCTATCAATATTATATCATGTCATATTAGACTGTATATTGTACTATTGTGGTATGCAATACGTGACCTATAATAATATATATATCGGATCGGGAAAAATCGGTATCGGCCGCTACTCAAAATCAAATGATCGGAATCGGAAGCGAAATAAAAAATCGGGACCATCCCTAGTCGAGACGGTACGAGGCGTTTTTTAAGGTCAACCACACCAATGCAACTCATTGAGTTGACCTTAAAACCGTTTTGTCCCATGGAGTCCCTGTCTATACCGGTGTGTGATTTGGGCTTAACCCATTCTGAACGGGCACCCATTTTGGTGTTAGCATCATGTTATGCTTTAGCTATTGAAAAATAGCAGATCTACAAGCTCATATCGCGCCACCGAGTGGCGCGATACGAGCTTGTAGGTCTGCTATTTTTGAAAAATCGAAGACACTTTTAGAATCTGATCTCAGGTCAGAATGGGTTAATAATGAAACTGTCAGGATGTAATAGACATTTTTAGAATCTGATCTCAGGTCAGAATGGGTTAAGAATGTGCAGTCCTGGAGTCGCCCAACCATCAACTCGGCAAAGGTCTAAATCTCTTGAAGAAAAACAAAGTGAATCTGGACTGTACTCTCCTGTCAGCCACCCACTCACTCACCCCAACGTTTTCTGCAAGACGGTGCTTATACCACAGTTCACTGGCGGGTTCAAACAAGGTTTAGAGGCCGAGTGAACGGAGTTCTGTGCCAAACAGATACTACTTTTTGGTTCCAGCATGTTTATCCTGTGTGGAGCTAACCTTAAATACTGTAAATGAATAAATAGATATTGTGTCCGACGTTCACAAACCTCCCCATCCCACGCACGCACGCACGCATGCATGCATGCACGCACGCACGCACGCACACAGTCAAACACGAAATGAAAATGTAACAATGGCATGAGAAGTTAAATACCTAAATAGCAGTGGTGTAAAGTAACTAAATATGTTAACTTAAGTACTGTACGTACTTAAGTAAGGTTTTGCGGTATTTGTACTTTACTTGAGTATTCCCCATTACCAATACTTTTACTTCTACTCCACTACATCTCAGAGACAAATATTTCTACTTTTACTCCACTACATTTATTTGAAAAGTTACTTTGACTATTATCACAAAACATGCATTAACCACTTCAGCCCTATATATACTGTAAATAGCCGATCTACAAGCTCACAGTGCGTTGCCATGTGACACATTATAGCCGATCTACAAGCTCACAGTGCGCTGCCATGTGACACATTGTGAGCTCGGCTCAACAAGATCTACCCACCAAATAAATAAATATTATCCCATTGCTGAAAATAGTTAAACAACGTATACCTGAGGGGGCTTTGGAATAGCGGCGATGGTGTTCCATTGTTGGACAAACGCAGCATGGAATGGTAAATAGAGGGGTGGCAAATGGAATTTGAAGGGTTTTCTTGTATATAAATGTGTATACTATACTGACGTTTGTGCAAAACACTTTTTTTTACTTACATTTTTATCCCACGATTTTGTAACCCAGTTTTATTTTCACCCAGTGCCAATTATCTAATGTAATCCTGGGCGCTACACTTCCTCTGCCAACCTGGGGGGGGCAGCGGACTGACCTCATGCCTCCTTCTATGCATGAGGAGTCCAAGCTGCTTCTTTTCACCTGACCGAGGGGAATTTCTCCGGGCGGATGTAGCGCGTGGAAGGGACACGTTTTTCTGACCAGTTCCTTTCCCCTCCATCAGGCGCCCCGGCTGGCCAGGGGGAGGCAGTTTAGAGACCAGGATTACGGCATGTTTTTGTGAGGGTATCTACCCCACGGGGGTGCAAACTTGCAAACTCCACACAGAAAGGCCCTTTCGCCAACCCCCGCCTCGGGTATGGGCACTGATGACACGGAGGAGAGAACACGCCGCCAGTGCCCACAGCGTCCCCAGCGGGAATCAAACCCAGGACCTTCTAGCTGTGAGGCGACAGCACTACCAACTGTGCCACCGTGCCCCTTTGTGCAAAACACTCTTGAAGACAAAGTGTTGCATTGTGGGTTTGAGCTGACAGGCCCATTTGATTGAAGTCAACTCAATTATTGTTTTATATTTAAATTATATATATATATATATATTTTGGGGGAATATCATGTGGTCTACACCTGCACAGCGTTTGTGGTAGATCACCATCTACCTCTTGGCCACCCCTGGCACAGACAGCGAGCACACTGCACTGTCACAACACAAGCCCACGCTGAAGAATGCATTATTGGCTACAAACAAACATATACAGTGTTGAAATGTAGACGGAAATAAACAGAAACAAATCTAGCTCATATAGTGCATACAAATGCAACACGCACGCACACGGGCACGCGCGCACACACACACACACAGACAATGGGCAGCTCGTGACATTTGTGAGCGTGCCACAGGGATTGGTGGTTGAGGGCTGGCGCAGGGCTAAGTGTCTGTCTGTGGGCCTGAGATAACGGCCGTCACCTCTCTCAATCCTCTCTCTCTCTCTCTCTCTCGCTCTCACAGGCACACAGTAAGCTTGCGCACACGCATGCACACACGCACACGCTCGCACACACAGAAACACAAACCCACACCCATGCAGGCATGCACACAAGTACACGCACGCCAAACATACAAGCAAACATGCACGCATGCACGCACAAACACACGCATCCTCACATATACAATCAAGTACTTTCAACTAAGATGACACACACACACACACACACACACACACACACACACACACACACACTTTGAACTTGACAATTAAAGCATCCAGTGGCCGCTGTGGCAGTGACTGCCAGTCCTCCCCTCAGCCTGTCTCCATTATGGTGGGAACAGGAATGGCCGGTATAGAACCACACAGTCACTGAACGGGGATATGGCTTAAGCCTGTGTTTGTGTGTCAGTCGTGCCCGGCGCGCGTCCCTCCTTTGCCAATTTGAGGTCTTTATTAACCCATTTAGACCTGAGAGAACATGCCGATTCTTCTAAATTTATACTAAATCCTGACAGTTTTCTGAAAAAAAAACATACTGTATCAGTTGGTGCTCAAACCTTTTCATGTCAAGGACCACCAGAACTATATCTGTATTTGGCCGCGGAAAATATCCCCATCTGAAAATATGTTGTTCCAGATTGGCACCCGTTTTCACGATAAAAAAACGGTAGCATGGCATTGGTATACGACGGTATTTCTAACCCCAATCTAAACATAACCGCGGGCACTGGAGCAGCACGTGTTCGCCAACCTTAATGAATGTTCGCCATGCATGTTCACCAACCTTAACGCATGTTCGCTAACCTTAATGCATGTTCGCCAACCTTAATGCATGTCTGCCAACCATAATGCATGTTCAGGTAAAGTTTAAAATAATGGTTTAAAAGCCACAAGGTGACACAGATGCGTTGGTGGTCTTCATGGTTTAATAGTGCTGTGATGAGAGTGAGCATAGTGGTGAGGCATTGTTCTCACACTGACGGTTTGGTGCACATCATTGTGCAGCATGTGGTTATTATGGTTATATGCTCTATCTCCTGGTGTCTGGGGGCTCACTGCTCTCTGCAAGGTGGGGTTATTATGGTTATATGCTCTATCTCCTGGTGTCTGGGGGCTCACTGCTCTCTGCAAGGTGGGGTTATTATGTTATATGCTGTATCTCCTGGTGTCTGGGGGCTCTCTGCAAGGTGGGGTTATTATGGTTATATGCTCTATCTCCTGGTGTCTGGGGGCTCACTGCTCTCTGCAAGGTGGGGTTATTATGGTTATATGCTCTATCTCCTGGTGTCTGGGGGCTCACTGCTCTCTGCAAGGTGGGGTTATTATGGTTATATGCTCTATCTCCTGGTGTCTGGGGGCTCACTGCTCTCTGCAAGGTGGGGTTATTACTTAGAGTATATATATATTTATAGAGAAGGCACCCAGAGGAAATCTTGAGGCGAAATGGACATAGTGGCCGAAAGAAGGTATTGCAGTTTGGTAAGGTCTGGCCCCAAACACATGAACGCGCACTAGGCTCCGCCCACTCCAGAAAGTTTCAGGCAGCTCTGAGCTCTGCTCCAGAGCGGACAGCGCTGAGGGGCCGACCACATTAAAACCAGGAAATGTCGCATCAGGACTTTTGCTCATTACTTATTATTCTTTGTATATAAAATATAGCTAATTTGACTAATCTCTAGTTACATCAATATTGTTCTTGTAAAATAGTTGGTTTGTGACCAAGTATTAAGATTATAAAGATTGCTTGTGTCATTTTGACTGCCAGGGACTTCCCATTCACTTACCATAGGCTTCTGTAGAACTCCCGAGTCCGAATTCAAAAAACTTTTTTTTAAATAGCAGCTGTACATGAAATGTTAATGTTGATTTAGCATCGACATGATTATTTACCGATATAAATACATGGTTTGATAACCTACAAGTAGGCGAAAGTCATTTTCTGCTAGGCTTATGTCTCTCCATCTACCCCGTCTTCAAGCCTCCATCCCTGGGCAGAGGACGTTGATTGATTGACTGGTGGTCGTGGAGCTATGTGCAGTGCCGTCTCTTTACAGTCTAAAATCAATGGTTAAATTATTCCATAACACTGAAAATGATCAATTTTCCAATTAAAATACAATTATGGTTAAGTGTGTAAATTACATTTATTCTGTTTGGACAAAGTGCATTTAAGAAAAGGTGGAGATCAATGAAGAATTTATCTGTCACATGTGAAGTGTAAAATGTTAATAGATTATATAATTAACCTATAATATTTGTTCCAGGGGGAAAAAAGATTGTTTGTTTCACACTTTAAATATTATTTTTTTATATAAATATATAGTTTGTAATACATTTGTTGGTTGTCTGATACATATTTAATATTTATTATATTTGCATTCATAGTGCTACAAGTGCTATGAAAAAGAACCCATCATTAATGTATTTTGGCATTTTATTAGAGATCGGTAGCATTATTATTTAATAGTTTAGAGTGGTGCTGTGACCTTGAATTTGCCATGCAGGCTTGAAGTGTTCCTCTTCAGAGCTTGTTGTTCTACATTGTCATTGGTAAGTGTATTTGTAAAATGTATGTATAGCCTATATTTTCACTTTCTTCTAAATGTGAATTAGCAAAAGTATAAAGTCCCTTTAAAAGCAAATATTCAACTGCAGCCACCACACAATAACGCACAAGTTGGAATGAACTTCAGTTTATTGCATTAATATTATATGGTGTGTAAACAGTTCATAGAGGTGTATAAAAATAACGAATTAATTTACATCACTGCCTGATCCATAAAGCTTGCTACCCAATACCGCCCCCAGCTGGCAGTGTCAGGTTAAGACGAGCCTGCTGCCTACATAGCGATGTGCGTTCACCACGAGTAGCACGCACACGCACACACGCACGATGCTAGTTCATGTGTCGGTCGCGCGTTCATGTGTTTGGGGCCAATCCATCCCAGAATGCACTCTGTTCCTACCAGGAAGGAGGAGTGAATCCGCCTCATGCGCTTTTGAGCAACTCAATGCAAGTGGATGGGAGGAGAACTCGGGTGTCTTCTCTATAGATATATACTCTATGGGTTATTATGGTTATATGCTCTATCTCCTGGTGTCTGGGGGCTCACTGCTCTCTGCAAGGCGGGGTTTTGTGTGGTTAAACCATTTACACCCGAGGACGATTCTAATCAGTTTCTAAATCAGTTTTCTGAAAAACCCATGTTTCTATGTCAGTGGTTCTCAAAAATGTTCATGCGAGTTAAAAACGTTTGCTCTGAAATAATAGATATTCAAAGATGTGTGCCACATTTTCACGATTTTTCAAAAATAGCAGATCTACAAGGTCGTATAGCGCGGCACTCGCTATGAGCTTGTATATCTGCTATTTTTCTCTCTCTCCCTCTGTCTCACACACACACACACACACACACACACACACACATTGTGTGTTCTGTGCGTCTGCGAGAAAGATTGAGAGCGAAGTGAAGGAATGATCCAGCGTCTGAAAGGCGTTCTGGCTCCATTGATTCCATCACATGGCAACACATCATATCACTGGGATGATGAAACAGAAATTGCAGCTTGACTTTGGATATGTTGGGGATCAGTGTGTGCTCCCTTGATCTCAATTCAAACCATGAGTGAGACAGACACAGCCAGAAGAATGAGCTTGACTTCCTTTTATTCTCTCTCTCTCACACACACACACACACACACACACACACACACACACACACACACACACACACACACACACACACACACACACACACACACACACACACACACACACACACACACACACACACACACACACACACACACACACCTCTCTCTCTCTCTCATATATATATATACTTCTCTATCCTCTCTCTCTCTCTCTATCCCTCTTCATGTTTCCATCAATTCCTCTCTGTCCATTCCTCCATTATCAGTCCTCTGTCCATTCCTCCATTATCTGTCCTCTGTCCATTCCTCCATTCTCTGTCCTCTGTCCATCCCACCATTCTCTCTCTCTCTCCATTCCTCCATTCTCTGTCCATTCCTCCATTATCTGTCCTCTCTGTCCATTCCTCCATCATCTGTCCTCTCTGTCCATTCCTCCATTCTCTGTCCTCTCTGTCCATTCCTCCATTATCTGTCCTCTCTGTCCATTCCTCCATTATCTGTCCTCTCTGTCCATTCCTCCATTCTCTGTCCTCTGTCCATTCCTCCATTCTCTGTCCTCTGTCCATTCCTCCATTCTGTCCTCTGTCCATTACTCCATTATCTGTCCTCCCTGTCCATTCCTCCATTATCTGTCCTCTGTCCATTCCTCCATTCTCTGTCCTCTCTGTCCATTCCTCCATTCTCTGTCCTCTCTGTCCATTCCTCCATTCTCTGTCCTCTCTGTCCATTCCTCCATTATCTGTCCTCTCTGTCCATTCCTCCATTATCTGTCCTCTGTCCATTCCTCCATTATCTGTCCTCTCTGTCCATTCCTCCATTATCTGTCCTCTGTCCATTCCTTGTCCTCTCTGTCCATTCCTCCATTCTCTGTCCTCTCTGTCCATTCCTCCATTCTCTGTCCTCTCTGTCCATTCCTCCATTCTCTGTCCTCTCTGTCCATTCCTCCATTCTCTGTCCATTCCTCCATTCTCTGTCCTCTCTGTCCATTCCCCCATTATCTGTCCTCTCTGTCCATTCCTCCATTCTCTGTCTCCTTTCCAAGCAGCCCATTGGTCAGTGCCTCTGTCTCTGTCTCATTTCCAAGCAGCCCATTGGTCAGTGCCTTTCAAGCTGACTTGCAGATTGTAATTAAGGAGGAGAGCTCAGGAGCAACCTGGCAACCCAGAAACAATCAAACCCTCATTTGTGCATGTGAAAGAGGCTGTGTAACCTATACGTGGACATGACATCTAAAATGGATTCAGCCAGCCCATTCCATTGGATGTCAACACATATGCGCACACACTCATTGATCCCACATTTGTTATCCAACAATTTCTCTCCCTCTCTCTCTCTCTCTCTCTCTCTCTCTCTCTCTCTCCCTCTCCCTCTCTCTCTCTCTCTCTCTCCCTCTCCCTCTCCCTCTCTCTCCCTCTCTCTCTCTCTCTCTCTCCCTCTCTCTCTCTCTCTCCCTCTCCCTCTCCCTCTCCCTCTCCCTCTCCCCCCCCCCCCCCCCCCCCTCCCCTCCTGCTTGGCTCTATGAATACAGAGCTGTCTCCTCTCCTCTCGGCTCTATGAATACAGAGCTCTCTCCTCTCCTCTCCTCTCCTCTCCTCCTCCCCTTCCCCTCCCCCTCTCTCTCCCCCTCCCCCACTTCCTCCTCCTCCTCCTCTCCCCTCCCTCTTGGCTCTATGAATACAGAGCTCTCTCCTCTCTTCTCCTCCTCCTCCTCCTCCTCCTCCTCCTGGCTCTATGAATACAGAGCTGTCTCCTCCTCCTCTCCTCTCCTCTCCTCTCCTCTCCTCTCCTCTCCTCTCCTCTCCTCTCCTCTCCTCTCCTCTCCTCTCCTCTCCTCTCCTCTCCTCTCCTCTCCTCTCCTCTCCTCTCCTCTCCTCTCGGCTCTATGAATACAGAGCTCCCTCCTCCTCTCCTCTCCTCTCCTCTCCTTTTCCTTTAACAACAAGTTTTATTTACAAATCAAAGGGACGGCCATGGGAAAGCGATTTGCACCATCTTATGCAAACATTTACATGAGCATATGGGAGCAGACAGCACTAGAAAAATGCAGACTTAAACCAACACATTATTATAGGTTTCTGGATGATATATTTGGAATATGGGAACATAGCAAGGAAGAATTCCAGGAATGTATTGATGTTCTAAATAGCCATCATAGATCCATAACGATAAAATTTGTGACACACACTGAAAGGATTGACTTTCTTGATGTAACAATCTTCAAGGGCCCAAACTTTAACACAAATGGGAAACTAGACTTAAAAGTATTCTTTAAAGAAACAGACACCCACGCCCTATTACACAAAACGTCATTCCACCCGACACACTCCTACACAGGGATAGTCAAATCACAACTACTAAGATTCCATAGGATTTGCACGCAAATAAGTGATTTCAAAAAAGCTTGTAAAACACTATTTAAGGCCCTCAGACGAAGAGGATACACTAGGACATTCCTCCGGAAAGCTCAAAGTACCTTCTTAGAAATAAGAGTGCAGGATCCGGGTCCCAAATTGGCCCTGATAAAAACGGTAGCATGGCATTGGTATACGACGGTATTTCTAACCCAATCTAAACATAACCGCGAGCACTGGAGCAGCACGTGTTCGCCAACCTTAATGAATGTTCGCCATGCATGTTCACCAACCTTAACGCATGTTCGCTAACCTTAATGCATGTTCGCCAACCTTAATGCATGTCTGCCAACCATAATGCATGTTCAGGTAAAGTTTAAAATAATGGTTTAAAAGCCACAAGGTGACACAGATGCGTTGGTGGTCTTCATGGTTTAATAGTGCTGTGATGAGAGTGAGCATAGTGGTGAGGCATTGTTCTCACACTGACGGTTTGGTGCACATCATTGTGCAGCATGTGGTTATTATGGTTATATGCTCTATCTCCTGGTGTCTGGGGGCTCACTGCTCTCTGCAAGGTGGGGTTATTATGTTATATGCTCTATCTCCTGGTGTCTGGGGGCTCACTGCTCTCTGCAAGGTGGGGTTATTATGGTTATATGCTCTATCTCCTGGTGTCTGGGGGCTCACTGCTCTCTGCAAGGTGGGGTTATTACTTAGAGTATATATATATTTATAGAGAAGGCACCCAGAGGAAATCTTGAGGCGAAATGGACATAGTGGCCGAAAGAAGGTATTGCAGTTTGGTAAGGTCTGGCCCCAAACACATGAACGCGCACTAGGCTCCGCCCACTCCAGAAAGTTTCAGGCAGCTCTGAGCTCTGCTCCAGAGCGGAGAGCGCTGAGGGGCCGACCGCATTAAAACCAGGAAATGTCGCATCAGGACTTTTGCTCATTACTTATTATTCTTTGTATATAAAATATAGCTAATTTGACTAATCTCTAGTTACATCAATATTGTTCTTGTAAAATAGTTGGTTTGTGACCAAGTATTAAGATTATAAAGATTGCTTGTGTCATTTCGACTGCCAGGGCCTTCCCATTCACTTACCATAGGCTTCTGTAGAACTCCCGAGTCCGAATTCAAAAAACTTTTTTTTAAATAGCAGCTGTACATGAAATGTTAATGTTGATTTAGCATCGACATGATTATTTACCGATATAAATACATGGTTTGATAACCTATACAAGTAGGCGAAAGTCATTTTCTGCTAGGCTTATGTTTCTCCATCTACCCCGTCTTCAAGCCTCCATCCCTGGGCAGAGGACGTTGATTGATTGACTGGTGGTCGTGGAGCTCTGTGCAGTGCCGTCTCTTTACAGTCTAAAATCAATGGTTAAATTATTCCATAACACTGAAAATTATCAATTTTCCAATTAAAATACAATTATGGTTAAGTGTGTAAATTACATTTATTCTGTTTGGACAAAGTGCATTTAAGAAAAGGTGGAGATCAATGAAGAATTTATCTATGTCACATGTGAAGTGTAAAATGTTAATAGATTATATAATTAACCTATAATATTTGTTCCAGGGGGGAAAAAAATTGTTTGTTTCACACTTTAAATATTATTTTTTTATATAAATATATAGTTTGTAATACATTTGTTGGTTGTCTGATACATATTTAATATTTATTATATTTGCATTCATAGTGCTACAAGTGCTATGAAAAAGAACCCATCATTTATTGTATTTTGCCATTTTATTAGAGATCGGTAGCATTATTATTTAATAGTTTAGAGTGGTGCTGTGACCTTGAATTTGTCATGCAGGCTTGAAGTGTTCCTCTTCAGAGCTTGTTGTTCTACATTGTCATTGGTAAGTGTATTTGTAAAATGTATGTAGCCTATATTTTCACTTTCTTCTAAATGTGAATTAGCAAAAGTATAAAGTCCCTTTAAAAGCAAATATTCAACTGCAGCCACCACACAATAACGCACAAGTTGGAATGAACTTCAGTTTATTGCATTAATATTATATGGTGTGTAAACAGTTCATAGAGGTGTATAAAAATAACAAATTCATTTACATCAGATACATCCATGTTCTTAATCTATTCAAAATGCTAATATGATAAAACCGCTATGGTTTTATATTTCCTTTCCGAAAAATATTCCGAAAACAGTTCTACACTGGAGGGCAGACGAGCCTAATAATAACCTGACGCTGCCTGATCCAAAATGCTTGCTACCCAATACCGCCCCCAGCTGGCAGTGTCAGGTTAAGACGAGCCTGCTGCCTACATATATATCGATGCACGTTCACCACGAGTAGCACACACACGCACACACGCACGATGCTAGTTCATGTGTCGGTCGCGCGTTCATGTGTTTGGGGCCAATCCATCCCAGAATGCACTCTGTTCCTACCCGGAAGGAGGAGTGAAATCGCCTCATGCGCTTTTGAGCAACTCAATGCAAGTGGATGGGAGGAGAACTCGGGTGTCTTCTCTATAGATATATACTCTATGGGTTATTATGGTTATATGCTCTATCTCCTGGTGTCTGGGGGCTCACTGCTCTCTGCAAGGTGGGGTTTTGTGTGGTTAAACCATTTACACCCGAGGACGATTCTAATCAGTTTCTAAATCAGTTTTCTGAAAAACCCATGTTTCTATGTCAGTGGTTCTCAAACATTTTCATGTGAGTTAAAAACGTTTGCTCTGAAATAATAAAATAGATATTCAAAGATGTGTGCCACATTTTCACGATTTTTCAAAAATAGCAGATCTACAAGGTCGTATAGCGCGGCACACGCTATGAGCTTGTATATCTGCTATTTTTCTCTCTCTCCCTCTGTCACACACACACACACACACACGCTTTGTGTGTTCTGTGCGTCTGCGAGAAAGATTGAGAGCGGAGTGAAGGAATGATCCAGCGTCTGAAAGGCGTTCTGGCTCCATTGATTCCATCACATGGCAACACATCATATCACTGGGATGATGAAACAGAAATTGCAGCTTGACTTTGGATATGTTGGGGATCAGTGTGTGCTCCCTTGATCTCAATTCAAACCATGAGTGAGACAGACACAGCCAGAAGAATGAGCTTGACTTCCTTTTATTCTCTCTCTCTCACACACACACACACACACACACACACACACACACACACACACACACACACACACACACACACACACACACACACACACACACACACACACACACACACACACACACACACACACACACACACACACACACACACACACCTCACCTCTCCTCTCTCTCTCTCTCATATATATATACTTCTCTATCCTCTCTCTCTCTCTCTCTCTATCCTTCTTCATGTTTCCATCAATTCCTCTCTGTCCATCCCTCCATTCTCTGTCCTCTCTGTCCATTCCTCCATTCTCTGTCCTCTCTGTCCATTCCTCCATTCTCTGTCCTCTCTGTCCATTCCTCCATTCTCTGTCCTCTCTGTCCATTCCTCCATTCTGTCCTCTGTCCATTCCTCCATTCTCTGTCCTCTCTGTCCATTCCTCCATTCTCTGTCCTCTCTGTCCATTCCTCCATTCTCTGTCCTCTCTGTCCATTCCTCCATCATCTGTCCTCTCTGTCCATTCCTCCATTCTCTGTCCTCTGTCCATTCCTCCATTATCTGTCCTCTGTCCATTCTCTGTCTCTGTTTCCTTTCCAAGCAGCCCATTGGTCAGTGCCTCTGTCTCTGTCTCATTTCCAAGCAGCCCATTGGTCAGTGCCTTTCAAGCTGACTTGCTAATTGTAATTAAGGAGGAGAGCTCAGGAGCAACCTGGCAACCCAGAAACAATCAAACCCTCATCTGGTGAGTGTGTGTGTGTGTGTGTGTGTGTGTGTGTGTGTGTGTGTGTGTGTGCGTTGTGCATGTGAAAGAGGCTGTGTAAGCTATACGTGGACATGACATCTAAAATGGATTCAGCCAGCCCATTCTATTAGATGTCAACACATATGTGCACACGCACACACACACACTCATTGATCCCACATTTGTTATCCAACAATTTCTCTCTCTCTCTCTCTCTATCATCCCTCCCCTCCTCCGTCCTGCTTGGCTCTATGAATACAGAGCTCTCTCCTCTCCTCTCCTCTCCTCTCCTCTCCTCTCCTCTCTATGAATACAGAGCTCTCTCCTCTCCTCTCCTCTCCTCTCCTCTCTATGAATACAGAGATCTCTCCTCTCCTCTCCTCTCCTCTCCTCTCCTCTCCTCTCCTCTCCTCTCCTCTCCTCTCCTCTCCTCTCCTCTCTATGAATACAGAGATCTCTCCTCTCCTCTCCTCTCCTCTCCTCTCCTCTCCTCTCCTCTCCTCTCCTCTCCTCTCCTCTCCTCTCCTCTCCTCGAATACAGAGATCTCTCCTCTTCTCTCCTCTCCTCTCCTCTCCTCCTCTCCCCCACTTCCTCCTCCTCCTCTCCCCTCCCTCTTGGCTCTATGAATACAGAGCTCTCTCCTCTCCTCTCCTCTCCTCTCCTCTCCTCTCCTCTCCTCTCCTCTCCTCTCCTCTTCATGAATACAGAGATCTCTCCTCTCCTCTCCTCTCCTCTCCTCTCCTCTCCTCTCCTCTCCTCTCCTCTCCTCTCCTCTCCTCTCCTCTCCTCTCCTCTCCTCTCCTCTCCTCTCCTCTCCTCTCCTCTCCCCCACTTCCTCCTCCTCCCTCCCTCTTGGCTCTATGAATACAGAGCTCTCTCCTCTCCTCTCCTCTCCTCGGCTCTATGAATACAGAGCTGTCTCCTCCTCCTCCTCCTCCTCCTCCTCTCAGCTCTATGAATACAGAGCTCCCTCCTCCTCTCCTGTCCTCTCCTCTCCTCTCCTCTCCTCTCCTCTCCTCTCCTCTCCTCTCCTCTCCTCTCCTCTCCTCTCCTCTCCTCTCCTCGAATACAGAGCTCTCTCCTCTCGGCTCTATGAATACAGAGCTCCCTCCTCCTCTCCTCTCCTCTCCTCTCCTCTCCTCTCCTCTCCTCTCCTCTCCTCTCCATGAATACAGAGATCTCTCCTCTCCTCTCCTCTCCTCTCCTCTCCTCTCCTCTCCTCTCCTCTCCTCTCCTCGAATACAGAGATCTCTCCTCTTCTCTCCTCTCCTCTCCTCTCCTCCTCTCCCCCACTTCCTCCTCCTCCTCTCCCCTCCCTCTTGGCTCTATGAATACAGAGCTCTCTCCTCTCCTCTCCTCTCCTCTCCTCTCCTCTCCTCTCCTCTCCTCTTCATGAATACAGAGATCTCTCCTCTCCTCTCCTCTCCTCTCCTCTCCTCTCCTCTCCTCTCCTCTCCTCTCCTCTCCTCTCCTCTCCTCTCCTCTCCTCTCCCCCACTTCCTCCTCCTCCCTCCCTCTTGGCTCTATGAATACAGAGCTCTCTCCTCTCCTCTCCTCTCCTCGGCTCTATGAATACAGAGCTGTCTCCTCCTCCTCCTCCTCCTCCTCCTCTCAGCTCTATGAATACAGAGCTCCCTCCTCCTCTCCTGTCCTCTCCTCTCCTCTCCTCTCCTCTCCTCTCCTCTCCTCTCCTCTCCTCTCCTCTCCTCTCCTCTCCTCTCCTCGAATACAGAGCTCTCTCCTCTCGGCTCTATGAATACAGAGCTCCCTCCTCCTCTCCTCTCCTCTCCTCTCCTCTCCTCTCCTCTCCTCTCCTCTCCTCTCCTCTCCTCTCTATGAATACAGAGATCTCTCCTCTCCTCTCCTCTCCTCTCCTCTCCTCTCCTCTCCTCGAATACAGAGATCTCTCCTCTCCTCTCCTCTCCTCTCCTCTCCTCTCCTCTCTATGAATACAGAGATCTCTCCTCTCCTCTCCTCTCCTCTCCTCTCCTCTCCTCTCCTCTCCTCGAATACAGAGATCTCTCCTCTTCTCTCCTCTCCTCTCCTCTCCTCCTCTC